>NC_060952.1:88033979-88136755 GCF_022045245.1 Lucilia cuprina | reverse complement strand
TGAACTAGAACTGAACTAGAACTGAACTAGAACTGAACTAGAACTGAACTAGAACTGAACTAGAACTGAACTGGAACTGAACTAGAACTGAACTAGAACTGAACTATATAGGATAGGATGAATAATTTTTTAATTAATAAAAATTCCATTATATGCATAGTTTTTAAGCTCCGTTATTGCCTTCGGCCCACAGTACTTGTTTATTTTCCAAAACAATTACCATCTTAATATGAAATGCGCAAAATACGCAGAAGGATAGAAAACAGCCACTTTAATTGAATTCTTTTAGCACAAGTTTAGTAAATGTAAATACACATAAACGCGCCTTTTTTTATAAAAAAGTATAAAAAAATTATAGCTGCATTTTTTATTTTTCCCTCTTTAAGCAACAACTTCTATTGAAATTGTTTCCGCTGCTTGAATTATTTTTTTTGCTCCCTTTATTTTTCCGTTCGTTGTTAAATTAACAGCATCAATAGATTCCCACAGGACTTTTCCTTAAATTTTTTCTTATTTTTTATATTTTTTTTACCAACAAATTGCTGAAGGAATAATTTTAAGAAACTGTAAAGTTCTAAAGACTTTTGAATTTATACTTTTTGTACACTTTTGTTGTAGTTGTTTCCTTCCTTTAACTCTTTTTTTGTGTTTTATTGTTGTCTTTGTTCTTAAGTCTTAAGTGGTGTGGTTTCATTATGGTTGTTCTTATTATTGCTGTTGTTATTGCTTTTTTCTTTTTTTTGACCCCAAACATTATGGTCGAGTATAACGTAGTTGAAAATTTTATTGCTATTATTAAAGTTTAAATTTTTTAATATTTTCGATATTGCTTTTTCGATTTGAAGTAATAGTGTTCAAAATAATTAAATTTAAATATTAGGTGGATTAGATGAGAATGGATTTTTTCTAAAAAAAAAAAATAGATTTTTAGTGAAAAAGTTAAGTGATTTTTAATAATTTAATTTTTTTTAAAGTGAGCTGATTGAAATTAATAAAGTCGATTTTTATATTGTTTTATATGGAATTTTTAGCTTTATAAATCCTTAAAAATTAATTTTCTTTAATTTGTAAAAAATTCCATTAAAAAGTTCGTATACGTAATATTCTGTAATTATATATTACGTATACGCAATATATAATGATTATTTTCTTTATGTAAAAAATCCTAAAACTGTTAAAAATTGTGAATGCATTGAAAATTTATTTTGATTTTATATGAACTCCAAAAAATTCTATTGTGTGTATAAAATAAATGTGTGGGAGTCTTTACATTTATGTTTGTGTATGTTTTTTTCATTACTCCTGAAATACACGCTTAACAACTTATGTTTTGGTCGATCTCTTGGTTTCAACATAAAAAAAGAGATGGATGGTGTGGAGTGTGAATAACTACTTAAAAATTAATGATTGGTTAAACTAACCAGGTGAGTTTAAAGGTTTTTTGAATTAAATGCATTAATTCGAAATGATTGTTGTTGACCTTAACACAAGTTTGCAAGATCTTAAAGCTTGATTTTGTATGTGCTAAAAGTTTACTTGATCAAATATGATCAAATATCCATGGCTGAGGTAATGCTGAATTCTATACATTATATGCTGCGGAAATTATCCAAAAATATTCAGAATATCAAGACCAATCATCATAATAATAGAGAGACACATTTTTTTCTCTATCCTACTGATATTTTTCTAAACGATGCCCATCAATATCTCTGTGATATGATTAGTTTTAGAGCAAGGTATCCGAAATTCATTCTGGGTCTTGACGGATGAGTGAGATTACTCCACAAACGTATGTTAAGTGTACTACTCAAGGAACTATTTAAAATTTTGATATCCTGGGTGAGGACAACGTACACCATCAATATTTTACAATAGAGTAATCCTAAAAGTAGTCCCTTAATGAAATCATAGAAGTATACAACATTGTTTCTATGTAATGCAACATGTTTCTATGTAATGCATTCTGTGGATCATGTTATTTTTACTACTAAGCGGATCTTTAATATGAACTCAAAACACATGATTATTAAACATACACGGTCCTTATTGAATAAGATTCTTTAAGGGACAACTTTTTAGTACTTTTTATCTCATAAATTGTACTTTTTTAATTTTCTAAAATATTCAACCTAGGAACATTAATTTTAACATACATGGTCTTGGCTGAATAATATTCTGTAAGTGGGAACTATTTGGTACTTTTCTATTCTTCAAATGGTACTTTTTAAGTTCTTTATAATGGTTAACCGAAACACACGGTCCCTATTAAATGAAAAATTACTGAGAGAAATTTTTGTACTTTTTCGTTTTTCCTGGTACCTTTTGATATTTTTACGATATTGAACATAGATATTGAAAATAAAATTTAAAATGTACTTTTGGACTTTTGGTACTTTTTCATTAATCAAATTATATTTTTTGAATTGTGTATGATATTGAACACAGAAACATTAGAGGTATTTTTTGGTACTTTTTTTCAAATATTACTTTCAAAATTTTCTATAATGTGGAAGCTAAATGAATGAAACTAAAAATACAAGCTTCTTACTGAATGCGAATTTAATCACGTGAAACATTAAAAAAATGAAACATTAAGAAAATGAATATATTTAATTTAAGTTAGGGTAGCGAAGCATCCAGGGTATGCTAGTAATACCTAAATGAATTATGTACGAACTTCATAAGTTGCCAACAAATATAGGAAAAATTGAAAATTGTATAAAGTTTTTAAAATAAAAAAAAAAAAACTAAATCATTTCCACAAAAATCTGAAGCCCTTTAATCCCTTTCCAAATGTTATTGATTCAACATGATTGTTGAATAAATATTTCGATTTTCTACATTACACCAGTAATAATTCTCTTTTAGCTTGAGTTTTATCCCACTTTTTTTTGTAATTCCTCTATTTGACCAAGAGTTATTTTCACAACAACCTCTTTACACAGTTATTTGTTTATAGAGTTAAAACGCGGTCAATACTATTTTAACAACTGCTATAACATCATGCCAGAACACACAAAAAAAAAAAAGATCCCAGACAGTTTAAAAACTGAAAATAATAAACAATTCCAGTGGTTTTTTTTTTCGCTACTGATTTCATACATAAAGAATTTGTTTATGTTAAACTGTTAAGCCTGCTGCGTCGAAAATTGATTGTTTTTGTGAGAAATTGATGATTGACAGCAATTTGCTATGAATGTAGTCAAACAATGATAAATATAAATGCATGAGGATACATACATAGTATATACCATGAAAATTAATGAAAATTTATCTATTTCAATTCTTCGATTAAAGTTATTTCAAAAATATATGCATGTTAACTTCAAGCAATGGAAACCCAAGTTTTTGAATAAAAATGTATCTACTTTTCTTTTGAGATCTACATAATGTGTCAGGAAAAGTTACATTTGTAGCATATGCAGTTTATACAAGTTGTGCTTTAGAACTCAATTGTCATTGTGTTTATACCCTACACCACTTTAGTGGGGAGGGTATATTGAATTTGTACTGATGTTTGTAACATACAAAAATATTCGCCCTATACCCACCTTAAAGTATACCAATCGGCTTAGAATCATTTTCTGAGTCGATTAAGCTATGTCCGTCCGTCCGTCTGACTGGCTGTCCATGTAAACCTTGTGCGCAAGGTACAGGCCGCAATTTTCAAGATAATTGGATGAAATTTGGCACACACGCTTCTCTTGGCCCAAGGACGAAGATAAAACTACATCTAAAACCGTATTGGATTGTAAGAAAGCTTTAACTGAATACTCTTCCAGAGGCGAGGTTCAAATCATATTGGAACTAGCCCACTCGGGAGTAGTTCCAATATACATTTAAAACCGCATTGGATTGTAAGAAAGCTTTAACTGAATACTCTTCCAGAGGCGAGGTTCAAATCATATTGGAACTAGCCCACTCGGGAGTAGTCGGTAACGAAAGAGCGAATGTAATAGCTTTAAAGAGAAGGGAGCTCGAGGCAGTTAACCTGACAAACGCAAAACTATTCGACGCAACAAAAGCTGAACTAAAAATATGAGTGAGATAAACCCATAAGACTTCTTGGAATAATGATACAGTGGGTAGAACCACGAAAATTCTATGGAGTGACCCTGATGAGAGCAAGACAAAAAATCTCCTCAAAATGAGCAAGTCTGAAGTTAGTATGATAGTACATATTCTGAGTGGACACACAGGATTACGAGCACATTTATGCAAAATTGGACATGCGGATTCAGACGTATGTAGAGCATTCGGAGAAGACAGTGAAACTCTGGAGCACTTTCTTTGCCACTGTCAGGCATTCATCGAAGTTAGATCCAAGTATCTTGGAAGTGAAGTTATTCCGGAAAAAACATTCCGGACTAACACGAATTGGAAGATTCTTAGGAATTATGTTCAGGATGAAAAATAATTCATTCAGTTCCTTCTTTTTTTCTCATTATAAGGAGCGCACAACGATTGCGGCCTAGGTGTATTTCTTCGGATTTGATATAGTATGCATCCTCCTATCAACCTAACCTAACATAACATTTTTCAAAAAATATTTTTAAATACTTCTACTAATAAAACCATGTCAAATTTGGTGTCAAGCCAACAAGAAAAATTGGGAAATATTTTGTATTATTTTTATTTTATACTGTTAGGATGAAAATCAGTCAAATTGTTATCCTTAAACAGCTATTAAAATTTTCAATATTATTTTTTCCAAAAAATGTTGAAAGATATTTTTTACATCTTTTGATCCTGACAGAATAAACTAAAAATAACACAAAATATTTTACAACTCTTTTTGTTAGCTTGACATCAAATTTGTCATTATTTGATGAGTAAAAGTATTTTAAAATATTTTTTTAAAAAAGTACTTCTTAAAACTTTGAAGTCCTTTAAAAAAGGCACAGGATCACGAAATAAAAAACAATCAAAGCAATTTTTCTCCATTAAATTTATAGTTTCAGACGTATATCTTCCGGTTCGTGTCTAATTTTGTGTGTCGAACGGTGTAAGATTAAAAAATAATAATAATAATTTTTACACGACAAATACCTGAATTTTTAATTAAATAAAATTAAAACTGAGAGAGAGTCAGATGTGCCAAGCTATATTTCATGTAATAAATTTTGTTATAAAATAAAAATTAAAAAAAAAAAACAAATGATTTCCAGATGGAATTATTGTTATGTGTAATTTTAAATTATGTTTCTTTATTTTTGTAATTTAACACAAAAATTCTGCTGTTGTTGCTGCTGCTGTTGTTTGGTTTGTATTTATTTAAAAAAACATTTTGACTCAATTTTACAACATGACGACATCATCATATTGATAATTAAGTCCTTTTTAATGTATAATAGAGTCAGCGAGCAAGGGGAAAGGAGCTGTAGGGTCAAACACACACACACAAATATACATACATATAAATAATGGGAAAAAGAAACAATGTCAATTTAATGTGGCTACAATTTTCACGCAAATATTTAAACAAGGACATGCATATATAGATGTTGTCCCAATAGTTTTGAGAGTAGGTTTGTATGACAACAGATTAAGTAGTTAGTTTGTTAGTTATTTAGTTATTTAGTTATTTAGTTATTTAGTTATTTAGTTATTTAGTTATTTAGTTATGTAGTTATTTAGTTATTTAGTTATTTAGTTATTTAGTTATTTAGTTATTTAGTTATTTAGTTATTTAGTTATTTAGTTATTTAGTTATTTAATTATTTAGTTATTTAGTTATTTAAATATTTAGTTATTTAGTTAGTTAGTTAGTTACTTAATTAGTTAGTTAGTTAGTCCTCCATTGTATACCATTTTAGAACAGTTACCTTGTACTTCTGGGTCCTTCGTATAGGAGTTCCTGTACCCAGACCAGATGTTGTAGCGACTTTATATCATTTGGTTTTTGTTTTCCTTCTGTTGCAGCATCCAATATATTTGCTGCTGTTGTTGTTTTTTACAGTATTTTGTTGTTGTGCTGGTATTGCTGTCACTCTTGTTATTGTTTCCCTACCGCGCCACTGTCTATGTTTATTTTTTGTGGCTCATGTGGTTGAGGTTTTGTTTGTTGTTGTTGTTTTGTATACTTTTTATTTTGTTCATTTAACGCATAAACTTCAGCTTTCCTTGCCATTGAAATGGACTTCAAACTGAAACATAAAATGTGAAACAACATTTTTTATATGATTTTTCAAAATTTATAAACATCTGCATAAACAAAAGGCATGAGTTATTGTTGAACAGAGTAACCGGAAAGGGTTTTTTGAGGGAGTCTCAAAAGCAAAATAAAATGCTTCATTCATAATTAAATATACGTTATGTTCAGCTTCTTTTAAGGATATTCAGACGTTAAAACATTAAGCAATTATGTTACATTCTAACAAGAACCTTGAATATTGTTGATTTCCCTGCTATAAATTTATAAATAAAAAGTTTTGTTTCCCATATCATTGAGTCTATCTTTAAAAATGACAAAAGTATATAACATATGTATGTATGTATGAACATTTATCACTATAACGCACATCAAACAATACATTTAAATGTGCACAAAAAATAGTAAAGAACAATTATAAAACAATCGATTAACAGCGTTTCTATAGAACCCTAAACTATGATATGGAAAAGAAAAAATGTTCACAAAAGATCAATATTTTTACCCAAACCAAAATACCTTTGTAGGAGACGTATACCAATATATAGCAGTTTATAAATCTTTACATTGTTGTGTATATATTTTTTGTGTTATTTTTATAGATTGGAATTGACATTGTCGCAGAGTGTCATAAATAATTGCTTGCTTCTGAACACATGATGTACATTTTTGTATAACAATGGGTAATTGACCAGAAAGCTAAAGAGAGGGAGACAGAGCGAGTGTATGAAAGGATCTGAGATTTAATTTGTTACTTTATAGTTGTTATGCAATTTTTTTATAAATACTTATTTTATAAATTTATTTATTTAAAATATAATAATATTGAAAATAACTTTAAATGTTAATTTTGAAAGCAAATGGGAAAATAAATTAATCTGAAAAATATTACATATTTTTTACATTAGTATGTATAAGAATATATAAATTTGTGCTGTTTTGCCTCCCTGTTTTTTCGACAAATTATCTTAACTTCAATATTTTTTTATTTGTTGCAGTAACTTATATTATAATTATAAAATAAACCGAAATTATATTTCCCTAATGCTACTTGCAACAGACATACATACATATTTGCAGTAGCAAGATTTTATAATTATTAATTTCTAAAGAAACGTACAAAATTGTCTACAAGCAACGAGCCAAACGGATATTAGAGACAATAATTTTGTCAGCACGACCAACAAAGTCTAAAAGTAGCAACAAATATAATTACAGTCAACAGAAGGACAACTACACAAACAATGTAAGAATAAACACATACATAAATGTCAGCGACAGTGTGGTTGAAATCTAATTACATTTCTTCTTATTTTATATATTTTTCATTGCTTGTTTTTAACATTTCTTATTCTTTATCTACTATTCCATGAATTTTTTGGCATCAGATGTAGCTAATGGTTGCCAAGAGCAGAAACAAAGAGCAGAAACAAAGTAGCAATATAATAACTTGGTTAAAACGAGGAGAAACATATACAAAAGATATAAATACGTGAGCACAAAGCGTGTACGTAAAATAAAAAATGTCCATGATACCTGTTTCTTCTAATAAACTAACTAACTAACTAATTAACTAACTAACTAACTACCTACTTACCTACCTAACTAACTAACTAACTAACTAACTAACTAACTAACTAACTAACTAACTAACTAACTAACTAACTAACTAACTAACTAACTAACTAACTAACTAACTAACTAACTAACTAACTAACTAACTAACTAACTAACTAACTAACTAACTAACTAACTAATTAACCAACTAACTAACGATATCTTAATTTAGTAATGAGTTATGTGCGTTTAAGTGATTTTCGGGAGGGTACCTTATGGAGGCTATGACCAAATATGGACCGATCGAAAAAATCTTTCATTGTAATATTTCTGTATATAAAAGCAATACTTGTACCAAATTTTATATCGATATCTTTATTTAGTACTGAGTTATGCACGTTTAACTGATTTTCGAGAGGGGACCTTGTATGGGAGCTATGACCAAATATGGACCGATCCAAAAAAGCTTTTCTCTGAATAAATTCTATTGATATAAAATTTTAATTTCTAAAACTTTGTGAAGATATCGACATTACGATGGAAGTAATTAACAAAAAACCAAATTTCCCAAAATTTGTACTTTTGTATGGGAGGTATATGAAATTGTGGACCGATTCTGGCGATTTTACGCAGGGATTCAGCTCTTGTGTGGAAACGAATGTATGCCAATGTTTATGGAATTATCTTGCATAGTTTTCGAGAAAATTACATCAGAATGTGTACAAAATGCCTATTTTTTCGAGGTTGTTTCAAATTTTGATTCATAACTTTTCCCGATGTGAACCGATTTTGACCATTTTCAAAACCAAATTGCTTAGGATAACAATAAATATTTTCGGTGAATTTGGTTGATTTCCTTGGCTTAGTTTTAACGTGAGCGTGTTTTAGGCAGACAGACGGACATAGCTAAATCGACTCAGAATTTCATAAGGACTAAGAATATATATACTTTGTTGGGTCTCAGATGAATATTTCTTGGTGTTACACTTGTTATTTTTGTACGCCAATTAGCCGACCAGCTAATATATGAGCACGTCTAGTATTCACTCTTTTTGTATGTGTGTACTATACTGTAGTTTAAGATGTATGTTTGTGTTTAAATATTTAGTGAAATAAATAAAGTAACTTCAGAAATTACAAATTAAAAAATAATAATGGCAAAAAACCAAAAACTTAGCTTTTTATTGAAATTCCTTTTACGTTTCAGTGGTTTTGTCATGGTTGTTAAAATAGAAAAAAATGTATATTAACATTTTTTAAATAATTTTTAAACGATTTACTTAGTTAAGGGATAACTTTAAGATCTAGCCAAAAACAAATAAAAATATATATAAATTGCCATGGATAGCTAGTTATATTGCCGTCTTAGAACATATGCCAAAACTGTAGAGGCATAACCACAAAATCTTGTCGCTATATTATGAATTCAATCTTAACTGTTAGGTTTATCAAACATCCGTATAGACAAAGGTGATACACTGCAGCATCAATGTCGGCTATTGGATTCAAGTTGGTAAAATCCAAATGAACAATATTTTTTTTAAGTAGCCAAAATTATAAATTTCTTTTATTATCATCGTCCCTAGAGTACAAAAAGTTCAATGTACATTTAAATTTTTTTTTAATTTGAAAATAAAAAAACTTGTTTGCAAAATTTTTCTTTAAAAACATTTAAACATTACAAAAACAATGTCTGTAAATGATACTTTTCTACTTTTTTAATATTAATGTAAAGGATATTACTTTTTATAGAAAATCATTTCTTTCCCTTCTTTTACAAATTATAAATTTGTTAGAAAAAAATTCACAATTTTTCTTTTATTTTCTAGTCAGTTTAAGTAACATATGTAGAAAATTACATTTGTGGTTTTTCGTATCATTACTTGGGAGTTTTTTTTTTCTTTTGTTTTCTGTGGTTTAAGTGTAAATGTGTTTTATTGTTTCTAAGCTGGAATAACAAATATTATTATTGAAAATAAATGATTTCGCATAAAAAGCAATAAAAGTGTGTGTGTGTATGCGTTTTTTGTTTGTTTTCCATTTTTTCTCCAAACATTTTATCTAAAAACGTTTATGGTATTAAAAATGCAAAAAAAGAAAAATATACCAAAAATAAAAAAAGGAGAAGAAACCAAATAAGTAGAACTCATTTAACTTGGTATTAAAGTTCGTTATATCAAAAGATATTCTCCTTTGGAGTAAATGGTCTTTTAAAGCAAAATAAGAAAATAAATGAAATGAAATGTTGAAAGCAATAGAAATGGTTACACTTTAATGTGTACGAAGTCATTTTATGACAAAAGTGCATTAAGTGAAAAATAAGCAAATATTGTAGACGAAAAGAAAAAAAAATAAAAATATGTAAAATTTAGATTGAAATAAAATTGGAGGATAAAACAACAGCAACTCATCATCCAGTAGCAAGAAAAGCCATCAAAGACTGTTTTTAAATATGCATGATATAAAGACTGTATAATGATACAATGATGCGAGGATAGTGAGAAGAGTTTATGTTCACTACTTATGTGTAATGATAAGAGAACCGTGAGAAGAGGTATATATACAAAACAAGTAAGAAGTTATAGTCGGGCTAGGCCGACCATATAATACCCTACACCTGTGTACGAATAAAATGTGATTTAGTTTTCATTATTAAAGCATTTACTTAAGTTGAATTGTACCTTGCTTCTGATATACTTAAGCCATTTATTGCCTAATAAAACTGTGGATATTTAAGTAAAACTTTGATGGGGGCTTTTCATAGGGGCAAAGGTCAAATGAGGCCCTATAATTATAAAGTTCATCAGGGTCATCAAGGCTAGTATAGAACTTGGTTTTGCAGCTTTTTGTCGAGATATGATACATAATTATGAACTTATTCGCGGGTTCAGTTGTATGGGGCCTAGGTGAAACAATGGATCGTTGTTAACAATTTTCAATAGGCTTCGTCTACAGTACCATAAAAGATCATGTACCAAATTTCATTGCATTATCTCGAAAATTGCGACCTGTAGTTTGATTACAAGGTTTACAAGCTCTATTCGGGGGTACAGTTGTATGGAGGCAAGGTGAAAGAAAGTTAAGATCTGTCCAATAGACAGATCTTAACCATTTTGAATAGGCTTGGTCCCTGGGGCAATAGAATGTCATGTATCAAATTTAATTGAATTATTTTTATAATTGCGACTTGTAGTTTGATTACAAAGTTTACATGGACGGACGGACAAACAGATAGACGGGCTGACAGACGGATGGACATAGCTAAATCGACTCAGAAAATAATTCGGAGTCGATTGGTATACTTTAAGGCGAGTATAGGACCAATATTATTGCGCGTTACAAACATTAGCTCAAACCTAATATATCTAAACTAACTAAGTGGCTTTACAAAAGTTTAAGTTCGATTACAAAAGTGTGATTAATTGATTATTTCACTACTTATGTGTAATGATAACAGTATGTGATGGTCAATGAAAAGTAATGTATAAGATAACTTCAATTATTTGAAAAATATTACCAAACTTAAACAACCTAGTTGTAATTATGAAATTGCTGCTTATAGTTTTTAATCCTTTCCTTGTTGTATTGGGTCCTTGGGTCAAGACAAGAGTACGTGTCAAATTTTATTAAAATATTTAAAAAACATTTTTACGTGGATACACAAACGGGCATGAATTCCGAAGTGCTTTACGTGAACACCTGCCTTGATGACCTTAGTTTTGCAATGACTCACCGCTCTTACTTGACGGTGGCAATTATCGCTATCTAATCTCTTGCTATAGAAGTCACGTTGAAGAAGTAAGGTGTCATAAGCAAGCTCAATCTAACCCCGACAAGGAAAAGGCAATCACTAGTTTGGAGTCAATAGAAAACGAAACATCAACCAATTATTCATAAATTGTGATTCATAGCTCTAGAGAATTATTAAGAATCACCCAGTGCGTATTTAAGACTCACCCCAATGCGTTCCTAGACCTTATATAATAAATTAATGATTCGTTACTAACGACCTGCATCTCACTCCGTTTTGCCAAACCTTAGTTCAGCACATCTCTTCCTTCACTTCAACCATCACTCTATCCGACTAACATCGGATACAACTCAAAAACCTTCTGATCGATCTGATACAATTATCTGATGGTATTAAGTCGAAGTGCTTTACGTGAGTACCTGGAGTGTTGCCCTATCTCACGGTGATATTTTTTCAAATAGTGGGTGAGTAAAAAGTAAACATCTCACTACGGCCCCTTTGTGTTGCTTATACGCAGATTGCAATTTTTGTACATAGATGAAGACGGTCCATGTACAAGCACTTCACTCGAGTACTTGAGCTATCTAATCCCTGAGCATTGCTGCCCCGTTGCTTAACTTTCGAGACGTAAAATATACCAACTAGCCACCCGCAGTACCAGATTATATGGTTAGACCTCATATCATAACAAGAACTAGTCGAGGAGTAAACTGACATTACTAGTATATAGTCTCGGCAGACTAGAGTTACTAGTAGCACCTCTTTACTCCGGGAATGCAATTAACCAAGATGTGGATCATACATCAAGGAAACATGTCCCTAGGCAGACGCAGATAGACAGTCGGAGAAAGGGGCGAAGGAAATCAGTAATTCTGAGCCAATATCTTATACTTTAAGGTAAGTTTAGGGATGTTACAAACATCATAACAAACGTATAATATCCTCTCCACTATAGTGGTTTATAAATATTCTCCAACTATTGCCTCAATCATAGCACCACCCTCGCTGTAAATATTAAATTGCTACTTATAGTTTTTTCCTTTCCTTCCTATCTACGTATTTCTTTTTGTTGTTCTTTTTGTAATGTTAGCAGATATTAATCGTTAGTAGCTGTGGTAGTAACTACGAAAATGGTGATGATGCGTTATAAAACCAACTCATCAAAAACAATTTTAATCAACAAACTGTCATCAAAGGATAGTGGAATTTACTCTATTTTTTTCTGGTGATTTTTTTGTTTCGTTTAGTTTTTCATCTCGTTACAACTGCTGGTTTAAGTTCAAATGACTGAGAAGTCAAAATGAAGACAAACGAAAAAAAGAGGATATTAAAGATTTTGTTTTTAATAATCCAAGGTTAGTGACATACTTACTTTGCCACTAAATCAGCAGACTCAAAGGCATAACTAGTTGGAAAAGGTCTGCTTTTATCAACATTTACTTTGTAGTCATATATAGTATGTTGCTATTGCTTTTAATGAAAAATGTTTGCATGACATTTTATTTTTTATAAAAAAAAATTAAAGTGGTTTTTAAGTATAAAGGATAATTATTATTTAGGCTGTTTAATATTTGTAAGAAAATTAAATTTTAATTTTGAAGAAAATGTAAGGATTTTTAAAATATAACTAAAAATTAGTAGTGGCATTTATCGTTTTATAAAACTAAGTTTTGCATATTTTTTTTGTGACATAATAGAACATTTAACGTAATTATGAGCCTAAAGGCCCGATTCGGGGGTGCGCTTGTATGGGGGCTTGGCGAAATAATGAACCGATTTCAACCATTTTCAATAGCGTTCGTCCTTGAAGCAAGAAAATAGTTTGTGTCAAATTTCGTCAAATTATCTTAAAAATTGTAACCTGTAGCGTGCGAACAAGGTTTACATGGACACACAGACAGACAGACGGATGGACGGACATAGCTAAATCGACTCAGAAAGTGATTCTGAGCCGTTTGGTATACTTTAAAGTGGGTGTGGTACCAATATTTTTTGGTGTTACAAACATCAGCACAAACGCATAATACTATAGTGGTGTAGGGTATAAAAAGCATTTTTTTTGTATTTACTTAATCCCAACGATAATTTTGAAAAATTAAATTTTCAAATGCGAATATATGTGTTTTTTATAATGCTTGATTAGGAGATTCTGTATAAATAATAAAGATTTTGAAATCAAAATACAAACGAAGAATTAGGATCGTTTTAAAAACGTATCATACCAGAAGTATTTTAATATGCGGACCTCTGAAAACGCCTCTAGTGAACACATTAAGTCCAAATTCGGAACTTTAGCTAGACATTTCCTTCTATATTAATCCTTAAATGAAATTTGTTTATTTTTGTTAATTACAAATTCTTTGTATATTATTTATTTTTATATTCGTCAAGTATAATTACTAATTTATTGGTTGTGAACATCAAATTTGATCCCTTTAAACGTTATTCAATTTTAAATAATTTTGTCAATTGATAATTGCTTGCAATGCTCAATAGTTTTTACTTTCTACTATTTTTCGGTTGCAGTGACAAATATTTGATGTTCTTACGTTTAATCCTAAATAAAAGTCTGCTTCATTTATTGAATTCACAAATGAAATTAAAAACCGATACAATTCAGTTCAAATTATTGATTTGGAAATTATTTAAACCACAATTCGTTTATAATTATGTTTTTTTAGTACGCAATATAGAAAATCAGTTAATTTTACATTTTTTCAATAACAGCGATAACATTTTAATTAATATAACTAAATATGTTTTAATCATAGTAACCAATCGATCTTTTTTCTGTGTTTAGTTGTAAAAACAATAAAATTTAATTCTGCCTCTAAGATGCGACACATATCAACAGTATAACATCGATAACAGCAGCTAGAATTATGCATGAATTGACTTAACATAGTTTTTCTGAAAGCAAAGCAGTTCACGTCATCATAGCATAAGAGAGCATAAAATTTTTGTCAAAGACATTTTTTAAAAAATTATTGTCTTGTGCAGGCCTTTAATTTAAATCAACATATATGTATCAAATGTAAGCCGTAGAAACAGACTTCCAACTTCCATTAGTACAAAAAAGTAATATTTACTGTGTATCCATCCTTAAAACGATGATGGACAGACAGATATGATGTATATATATAATAAAGACAAATACAAATATAAAAAAATGTTTAAAATATTTTCTTTGCATAACATTCATAATTTAAAATTTTTTAATTGCCATAAAAAAATTACATCAAAACTAAATAATTCAATAACTTTTAAGTTCAACACTCTCTTTTCTGGACAAGTTGTTGCATCAAGAAAATGAAAATTACATATACATATAAAATTGTGACCATTACATTTTATGATTCCAAGAATCTTTATAAATTCTTAATTTCAGTTGAAAAAATAATCATCAATTTCTTCAAAGAAAATTTAGTCTCAGTAAGACATTAGAAAAAAAATGAACATTAACATGTTTACTTTACAACTTTACAACTAATTTGATTCTTTTTACAAAATTAGTTTTCTTGTTTTTTTGTGTAGTTATTATTTTTGTTATAAAAATAAATTTTAATGTACTCGCACTCACTAGAAATTACCGTTTTTGATTTTACTAGGAGTTTTAATTATATATATGAATTTTGTCTTCCTTGCAACAATTACTTACTTCTAGAGGTGGAGTAAACAAATTTTTAGAAAATACTTAAGTATTCCTTTTTTGTTTTTGTATACAATTTTATTTTTATTATATGTGTATAATGACAATAAAAGTATTTTTTTTTTCATTTTCATTCTTGGTTTGATCCTCTATATGCGTAAACAATAACGTAGTTCCCAGCAGTTCGACGGGACAGTCCCGAACTCACCACTTAACCTACTACTTGTGGTGGCCCCTAGCCACCTGACTACCCAGGTTACCAACCATTTTAACATGGGCTTGTCCTACGAGGAAGTCAATCGTCACTAAGTATAAACCCTACAAAAAGACAGAAAAGAGACGACTGTTTCCGCTCCTGCTTACAAAGAGGACACTAAAGTGACGACTGTCTTCATTTTCGATTACAAAGGGTACATTCGTGACGAATGACCCAAAACATTCAGAACTGTCCTCAAGTAACCTAGAGATTATATTCTTAAAAGTTGTTTTTTTGTACTTCGGAAAGTAGTTATTTTACCCATCTTTTGGAGAAATGATTATTACTCTCTACTAATATGCCACCATCTGGTTGACTCAAATTTATAGCTTTCAGGACAATCGTCACATTATTGTTCCATAGTATTCTAGAGAATAGACACTTGAAATTTTTAAATTTTAGTTCCATTAATATCTTACCACCTGGCTGACTCCAATTCGTATCTTTTTTGTCTTTCGTCACAAACGAGAATGAAGACAGTCGTCACTTTAGTGTCCCCTTTGTAAGCGAGAGCGGAGGCAATCATCTCTTTACTGCCTTTTTGTAGGGTGTAGAGTTACGATTGACTTCCTCGTAGGACAAGCCCATGTTAAAATGTTTGGTCATCTGGGTAGTAAGTGGTAAGTTATGTGGTCAGTTCGGGACTGTCTCGTCGAAATGCTGGGTACTTAGAAATACACAAAATCTCTTTCATTGATAACAAAATATTTCTCAGCTTACACTCATAATCTAGATACACTTGTTCCGAAGATTGTAGAAATATTTGTAATCATATCCCCACTAATTCATTCATCTGTAAACGTCGAATACATTCACAAGTAAATATCCATGCTCATAATCATATTGCAAATGTGCCACTTGTAGAGTACAAAATATAAAAATCTTTTTTTTATTTAACTCACAAAAAATTAAAATAAAAATAAATTAATATTGCACGGATTTTTTCATAAGGAAAATTGTTGATTTTATTACACCGAAGCCATTTTGAATTAAATTTTATTATTTTACTCTAAACCACTATAGTGGGGAGGGTATTATGCGTTTGTGCTGATATTTGTAACACAGCTTAAAGTATACCAATTAATTGGTCTGTCTGTCTGTCTATATATTTTGCTTTTAGTCTGTCTGTCTGTCTATCTGTCTACCTGTCTGTCTGTTCCCCCGAATAGGGCTTATGGGCTCATTATTATGTTAAATGTTCTAGAATGTTTACAAAAATCGGCATAACTTAGTTTTATTCAAGTCTTTCTGACATAGCCGATTTTTCTAAAATTCGGACCACATTTAACCATACAAACTTCCCTTCTGAAAATTACTTGAAGATCCAAATTCACAAATTTACAAAATACTAATAACACAACAAGTAAAGAGTTATAATCGACCATATAATACCCTACAAATAAAATGTAATGTAGTTTTCATAATAAAGCATTTGAATTGCACCTTGTCTCAGTCATACATCAGCCATTTATTGTTAAATAAAACTGTAGATATATATGTTAAATTTTGATGGGGGCTTTTTATAAGGCTAGGGTCAAATAAGGCCCTATAATTATAAAGTTCATCAAGGCTAGTACAGAACTTTTGTCTAGATTCGAGTATATTAAACGCAATTATGAACTTAAAAGCCATATTTGGCGGGTTCAGTTATATGGGGCCTAGGTGAAATAATGGACCGATATGAACTATTTTCAATAGTCTTCATCTACAGTACCATAAAAGATAATGTGCCAAATTTCATTACATAATCACCAAAAGTTTGATTACAAAGGGGTTCAAGTTCTATACAAGACTTGATGACCCACACGAATTCTATTTACTTGTCATAATTTTATTCTCTACCAAAATTTGCCTTCCTGCAGAAAATCTGTTTTTGGCAAAGAAAACGTAAAACAAGAAGGAAAATATTGTCGGGTATTACCGACCAAATGACCCTGCACTAGTCAGTTTGCTAAAAATGACAAAAGCCCTATTCGAAGCGTATAGCTGTATTTGGCGTAGGTTAAAATTATTTCCGAATTAGGGTAAACACGAAACTAAAAACTGTGTTAGTTAGTAAGTAAGTTAGTTAGTTAGTAAGTTAGATAGATAGATAGATAGATAGATAGATAGATAGATAGACAGATAGATAGATAGATAGATAGATAGATAGATAGATAGATAGATAGATAGATAGATAGATAGATAGATAGATAGATAGATAGATAGATAGATAGATAGATAGATAGATAGATAGATAGATAGATATATAGATAGATATGTAGATAGTTAGTTAGTTAGTTATTTAGTTAGTTAGTTAGTTAGTTAGTTAGTTAGTTAGTTAGTTAGTTAGTTAGTTAGTTAGTTAGTTAGTTAGTTAGTCAGTTAGTTTGTTAGCTAGTAATTGGTTGGATAGGTTCACTTATAATATATTATTAAATTAATTTCATCTTACTTACGAAAATTAAAATTAAATTTGCGATATTACTAAAAACGTCTTTGCAACGCTGTTCTTTTTATTGAATGACTTTTAGTAAAATTTTTTTGCCATAATTCTGACGTGCCCGCGGCACATTTTAAGCACAATATGCAAATGAACAGCTACTCGTATCATTTAGGTAAAATGTAAAAAATTACATTTGCAAGTGTTGAGTTTTTTTTTCAAGTCAGCGCGTTAGCAAATTCTGCGAAAAAAAAACAAAAAAAAACTCATATTACAAAAACAGATATGAAAAAAACTTGTAGCTAGAAAACACCCCTATATCAAGCAATAAGCCTCCTCCTACTCTAACTAGATAAATAGACAAGCAAATAGTTCACCACGCCAGTCAGGCAGTCAGTTAGATAGATTACTTTTCCACGCTAAAGAAGTGTGAAATTAAGTAATGAATATGCTGCAAGCGACATATGAGCATAAAAGTAACAAAAATTACCATCAAAGAAAAGAACTCTGAAAAGGGGGAAAAAGAAAAAAAATATCAAAATTTAGGTGAGTAATAGAAAATTATGAAAGTAAACTTTTTCCATAACATTTAAAATTGTGTAGTTTACAGTTACTAATAGATAAGTTTACTTAGTTTAAGTTTACAAATTTTGTTTTAGTAAAGAAAAAGTAATATTTAAAAAAAATTAATGTATTATATGAATGTAGTGTAAATATAATATTGATCTATAGGAAATGTTAGAAAAGTTATATTAAAGTCGTTAGAATCTCAACGCATTACCTATTAGTAGCAGCAGTGTATGAATAAATAAAGAAATGCAAGTCATATAATTAATATATTTGTTTACAAGTACTTGTTAATAAAACAAAAGTAAACAAAACAAGTAAGAAGTTGCAGTCGGGCGAGGCCGACCATATAATACTCTACGCCTGTATACGAATAAAATGTGATTTAGTTTTCATAATAAAGCATTTAAGTTGAACTGCACCTTGCCTCAGATTTACTTAAGCCATTTATTGCTTAATAAAACTGTCGATATTTAAGTAACATTTTTATGGGGGCTTTTTATAGCGGCTAGGGTCAAATGAGGCCCTATAATTATAAAGCTCATCAGGGTTATCAAGGCTAGTGTAGAACTTGCTTTTGCAGCTTTTTGCCGAGATACGAGTTTATTAAACATAATTATGAACCTAAAAGCCCTATTCGGCGGGTTCTGTTGTATGGGGTCTAGATGAAATAATGGACCGATGTTATCTATTTTCAGTAGGCTTCGTCCACAGTACCATTAAAGATCATGAGCCAAATTTCACTGAATTATCTCCAAAATTGCGACCTGTAATTTGATTACAAGGTTTACGTGGACGGACGGACAGACGGACATAGCTAAATCGACTTAGAAAGTGATTCTAAACCGATTGGTATACTCTAAGGTGGGTATAGGACCAATATTATTGTGCGTTAAAAACATTAGCACAAACCCAATATACCCCCCCCACTAAGGTGGTGCTATTACAATTTCTTAAATCAACAATGAAAATATTTTTGAACCAACAAAGAAAAATACAACAGTCAACACTACTTGTTGTAGGTTGCACAAATTTGTTTACATTAGTAAGCGTGATTTAGCAAATAAGAAATGTAAGGATATTAATATATAAAAGGTGGGGTTTTAATAGTTCACTTTAATCTAGTGGGAATACTCAGAATTATATATAAATAAAGACTATAGGTACACAATTATTTTCATATGAATTAAACTTAACTAAGTTTTACTTCGTAAATTACTTAGTTGTAGAAAAAAATATAAGTTAAAGGTTAAGTTATACTTTTTGTAATTTAAATAGAAAATTATATGTTTTAGATTAATATAAAACATTTTTATTTATATTCTATACCACATAATATCAAACAAGAATTGTGGTTCTATAGTTACCTAAAGTCAAGTAAGTTTGTCCATCTATCCATCCATCCATCCATCCATCCATCTGGCTGTTTGTTATATAAATCAAGTGTCAATATTCATGATAATTTAATGAAATTTATTGTATTCCTCTTTTAACCCTTTAACGTATACTGTACACTGGTGTCCCAAGATTTTTTTATTTTTCTCGATTTTGAGAGTAATTTTGAGTACAAAACTACAGTAAATGATTATTTCCAAAGAAAAATAAGTTATTTTTTTAGAATTTGATGTCACTAGATGCTAAAAAGGATAATATACTGCGATGTCCTTCGAAAACACTTTTTCCACATTTCATCAAAAATGATCAATATAAATAAATTGTGTGGTGAAGTCATATGCATAAAAAATCCAGCTGTTTAGTTTTGAGCATGAAAGGGTTAAGGACGAATTATGCCTTTTTAATAAGAAATACAAAATTGTCTAAAAATTTATCTCTATTGAACTTTGTTTTCTGGACAAGAAGATATGTGTTGCATACAAAATCATCGAATGTGTCTGATCTCAGAACAGACGCAGACTTCGTCGGAAATTTTGGAACGCTTATCCTGAGCGGAGCTTTAGAGCAAATTACTCTAAATTGGTAGACAAGGTGGGCCTAAGGTTCTATATTGAAGGCCCGAAAATAGAAAATAGTAAAAAACCTACATCGATACGATTTACAAATTTCGATTGGATTCACAAAAACATAACTACATTATCCTTTTCAAAATGAAGCACTTATACATATAATGCTATAAACCAAATGAGAATTATTTCAACTCATTTTATTATCGCTTTAAACAACACACAGACAAAAAATAATATGTGTGAGGTGTGTGGCTAAAGTTGTTTTGTTGTTGTAGCAACAGACATAGAACAATAAAACATATAATGAATATTTTTAAAATAATATAACATACAATGGTTATGTAACATATAGCAACAGAACATATAATGGTTATTTTTATGTTGAAATTTTTGGTAGTAACATAATATGTTTCATCGTAACCATTACATAGTTATTGAAAAAATAATTATTTTTCAGTGAATCATACTAAAATTTCTAAATGCCATGAACATGAAAATGATTACAGCAACAACAATATTGTTTAAATAGAATTAAAATAACAATTATATGATTTTGATAACAATATATTGTTATAGTGAACATAGTTTAGTTATAGTAACCATGTCGAAGTATGTTTTTTCTCTGCGTGTAAGGTACAACAAATTCAATAGCTTTGAAGGAAGTTAACCTGACGAATGAAAAATCTGACTTTAGAAACACATAAGTTCTCTTGTATTGATGAAACTATAATGAGAGCAGATGCTTAGGTACATCCAGCCTTCTATCAACCTTACCTTACATAATATTTATACAAATTTAATAAATCGGGTTAATAAAATTCGAAATGTTTAATATACTTATAATGACATGAGTTTACAATGACACTTACATATTATTGTATATATTAAGATCACAATTTTGAAGTAAAACCATTTTCCATACCTGACGAAAATAAAACAAACATATCAAGCAAACTGTCTCTATGACACTCTCAATGAGTGTTATTAATAATTATTTCTCTCCCTGACTCTCTATTAGCTGGTTTTTGCACATCATTAGCATGATCAGCATATTCTGTAACTAAACAAAACCTACAACAAATTTTTGTTTATATTTTTCTTGCTTTTGTACTTTTTTCATACATTCACCAAAATAAACAGCTGATATATAATGTTAAGTTAAAATGTTGTTAACAGTATTGATCGATCGCGTTCATAAAACAAACAAACAATTTCTGATTATCAACTGACAAAAATGAGTAGACAAATTGTGAGGAAGTTTAGTCTTTAAAAGATTCGCTTAGCAAAAAGTACTGTGAGTTAATTGTGGCTGGTGGATAAAAAAAAAAAAATAAAATAAAATAAAAAAATCAAACATGCGTTTATGGAATGCACAAATAAACTTGAGGCTATTTTTAGGCCTTTTAATAACATTACTCAGTGTCGATCATTTAGACGCCTATAAATTCTTGGGTGTATTACACTTTAGTTCTAAATCCCATTTTATAGTCGGTTCTGCCCTAATGCGTGGCCTAGTGGAAAAGGGTCATGAAGTGACAGTAATTAGTCCATTTCCTTTGAAAAAACCTATGAAAAATTATCATGATGTACCGGTGCCATCGGTATTAACAATAATGGAAAGTAAGTTATTTATTCTATGTACATTGTACATGGTACATTGTTACATGCTTGACTGCGTCTTTATTTTTTTAAATTATATCTAAATAAATTAATCTTGATTAATATTTGTCATAATTGCTTGTTTTTTTTTTTTGTACAGAGGAAACTGATGGACTATTAGAAACAACGAAACGTAGTTTGTTGGAAAATATTGTATCATTTCATAATATTGGCTTGAGAGTGACAGAGGCAGTTCTCAATGAACCGAGTGTCAAAGCTTTATTGGCCAGCAATCAAACGTTTGATGCTGTCATTTCTGAAGTATTTTTAGCGGAAGCTTTATATGGAATAAGTGAACATTTTAAGGCGCCTTTAATAGGTTTGGGTACTTTTGGTGCCATTGCATGGAATACCGATATGGTGAGTAGCAGTTTTATAATTATTTAACTTATAATTGTTACATTTTGCAAAGCCATAGTCTAGTCTACAGTATAGTCTATGTTATAGTCTAAAGTTTAGTATATAATCTAGTCTGTACTCTAGTATATAATCTAGTCTATACTCTAGTCTGTAGTCTAGTCTATAGTATAGTCTATAGTAAAGTTTATAGCCTAGTCTATAGTCTAGCCTATAGTCTAGTCTATAGTCTAGTCTATAGTCTAGTCTATAGTCTAGTCTATAGTCTAGTCTATAGTCTAGTCTATAGTCTAGTCTATAGTCTAGTCTATAGTCTAGTCTATAGTCTAGTCTATAGTCTAGTCTATAGTCTAGTCTATAGTCTAGTCTATAGTCTAGTCTATAGTCTAGTCTATAGTCTAGTCTATAGTCTAGTCTATAGTTTAGTATATAGTTTAGTCTATAGTCTAGTCTATAGTCTAGTGTTTAATCAAGTCTATAGTCTAGTCTTTAGTCCAGACTTTAGTTTAGTCTATAGTCTAGTCTTTAGTACAGACTTAAGTCTAGTCCATAGTCTAGTCTATAGCATAGTCTATAGTCTAGTCTTTAGTCTAGTCTATAGTTTATTCTATATTCTAGTCTATAGACTAGACTAGTCTGTAGTCTAGTCTATAGTTTAGTCTATGGTCAAATCAATAGTCTAGTCTATAGCCTAATCTATAGTCTAGTGTTAAGTCTAGTCTATACTCTAGTGTAGTATGTGCATCGTTTAGTCTATAGTCTAGCGTTGTCTATAGTCCGGTCTCTAGTCTAGTCCATGTTGTATTGTGTTTTTATTAAAATATTATCTTAATATCTGTTTTACAGGTAGGATCCCCTTCACCACCTTCGTATGTACCCAATGCATTTTTACCCTTTACTGATCATATGTCCCTGAAAGAACGTCTTATAAATTTGGGCTTTTCCACATTTGAGCGTTTGTTTTTGGAACTCTACTATTTGCCTAAACAAGAGCAAATTTATAATAAATATTTTCCCGATAATGAAAGAAACATGTATGATGTACGAAAAAATGCAGCTTTAGTACTGCTAAATTCTCATGTTTCTTTAAGTTTTCCTCGCCCCTATGTACCGAATCAGGTGGAAGTTGGTGGTATGCATATTAATCGCAATAGAAACCCATTACCGCAAGATATAGAAAAATTCATAAATGAGTCAGAACATGGTGTGATATATTTCTCCATGGGTTCTAATATAAAGGCGAAAAATTTGCCGATTGAAAAAAGAAAGGAGTTGCTTAAAGCTTTAAAATCTCTTAAACAACGAGTGCTATGGAAATTTGAAGATCCTCAGCTAGAAGGCAAACCGGATAATGTTTTCATTAGCGATTGGTTTCCCCAGGATGATATATTGGCTCATGACAATGTTAAGGTTTTCATTACACATGGTGGTCTATTGAGCACCACCGAGAGTATATACCATGGCAAACCTTTTATAGGTATACCCATATTTGGTGATCAATTTCTTAATATGGCCAAAGCAGTGGCCAATGGTTATGGTATTATGTTGGATTATAAAAATTTAACTGCTACAGCTCTGCAGCAAGCAGTGGAGACGATGTTGGCTAATCCCAACTATACTAAGTTGGTAAGGAATATGTCAAAACGTTATAAAGATCAACCTATAGAACCTTTAGCACTGGCTACCTATTGGGTAGAACATGTGGCAAGACATAAGGGTGCTAAATATCTACACTGCGCTGGTTTGGATATGAATTTTATACAATATCATAATATTGATGCTATATTGATTTTATATGGTGGCCTATTGTTTGTATTAGTCGTAATCGTATGGCTACTGAAGTATTTGGTGAAATTGGCATGTTGCAAGAAATCAAAATTGGATAATACTAAGAAATTAAAGAAGAATTAATTTAAGATTATATGTTAATATTATGTTTAAGTATTTTTGTTTTATTTGCATATTGGGACCTATAATTAATATGTATACAAATAAATATAACGAATTTTCATTATGAAATTGTGTTAAAATTTTACATCAAATGGTTTAAATATATAGACACAATGGAACAAAGTTAGAATCTGAAAAGGCCTCTGAATTGTCTGTCCGTATGTCTGTCTGTCTGTCTGTCTGACTGTCTGTCTGTCTGTCTGTCTGTCTGTCTGTCTGTCTGTCTGTCTGTCTGTCTGTCTGTCTGTCTGTCTGTCTGTCTGTCTGTCTGTCTGTCTGTCTGTCTGTCTATCTATCTATCTATCTATCTATCTATCTATCTATCTATCTATCTATCTATCTATCTATCTATCTATCTATCTATCTATCTATCTATCTATCTATCTATCTATCTATCTATCTATCTATCTATCTATCTATCTATCTATCTATCTATCTATCTATCTATCTATCTATCTATCTATCTATCTATCTATCTATCTATCTATCTATCTATCTATCTATCTATCTATCTATCTATCTATCTATCTATCTATCTATCTATCTATCTATCTATCTATCTATCTATCTATCTATCTATCTATCTATCTATCTATCTATCTATCTATCTATCTATCTATCTATCTATCTATCTATCTATCTATCTATCTATCTATCTATCTATCTATCTATCTATCTATCTATCTATCTATCTATCTATCTATCTATCTACCTACCTATCTACCTATCTATCTGTCTGTATGTATGTCTGTCTGTCTGTCTGTCTGTCCGTCTGTATGTCTGTCCGTCTGTCTGCCTAAAACACGCTCACGTTAATACTAACGATAAACTAATTTCCGGGAATATATACAAAGGTATATATTCCCGGAAATTAGTTTATCGTTAATAACTCCCTTAAATATATCCATATCAACATATGTATATAATATGAATAGAATTCATATATAATATGAATAGAATTCATATATAATATGAATAAAATTCATACTGAAGATATAAATAGAATTCATACTGACGAAGATCTCAATCGACTCACAATTGTTCTTAGCTCCTATAAAAGGCCCACATCCAAAAATCAAATAAAATCTCATATTTCATTGAATTATAGTGCTATCGGGGTGAAATTCGACATGAAATCGTTTCGTGTACTTGTAAATTATTCTATTAAAATTTTTCGGGATCGGTTTATTATTGGTTATAGCTCCAATAATGAACTTATAGTTCCACTATAAAGTTATCGGATTACAATCAGACAGAAATATGTTTTGTTTCTATACAAACAATATTTCCTACAATTTCTTATATATTACGAAACAATTTATCGATCATGCAAAACTATTGTTGTTCACTTGTTTCAAATACAAAACATGTTTCAAGAGCAGGTAGGAAAGATTCAGCAAACATTTTACCTGCTTCAATGTACTTCTAGCGATATTCTAAGAGATCCTTGTGTTAGTACCTGTACTCTTGATTTTGCACTATTCAACGCTCCCATATACATACATACAAAGAAAACACAAACAAAACTACTCAGAGCGGAAATTTGTATACTCTCTGTGTATACCAATGCTAAACAGCTGGCGATTAAAATAAACCCAAAACTCTCTTTTTAGAAACCAGTGCTCATTATTCTTAAAACTAACAAAAAATCAATATCTTATCTTTAAACATTGAAATCGGTATAGACATATAAATGCACTGCGTACATTTTAGGCATTTCGAAATACCAAAGAGATATTACACCATATGGCTATGAGATTACAACAAAAAAATTTTCATTATAAATTTACAAAACTCAACAGCGATAGAGAGTTTATTCAACAGTTGTAGTTTAACACGCGTTCTAAACGCACACGCTTAATAAAACTTTAGCGCGTACGCAGTGCCGGCACATGTAATTAAACACATTCTAACGACAATAAATTAATTAAAAGAGAATAACTTAAAATGCGTGTCACTAATTTATTCTTACTATTTATGTCCATATACTCAGCGGTAGTAGTGGATTCATATAAATATTTGGGTGTTTTACATACTGGAGCAAAATCACATTTTATTGTTGGTTCAGCTTTAATGAAAGCTTTAGCCCAAAAGGGTCATGAGGTTTATGTGATCTCACCGTTTCCACAGAAAAAACCTATTAAAAATTATCATGATGTACCTTTAGAGTTGATGATGAAAAAAATGAATGGTGAGTTTTTATATCTATAATTAAGAAATATATATATATCTATGCATGTATGTTCACTTTTCTCCTAAGCACTATAAAGTAATTAGTGTAGAAGTGTAATTAAGTACTAGTTTTTATTTAATTTGCTGTGTCAATGATAACGACTTGTTAGAAAATGTTAAAAGTTATAATTTGCAAATCTTTAATACCCACTATCAAATCACCATATATGATACAATATTTAAATTTTAAAATAAATTTCGTAAAGTAGTCTGCGTTTTAATGATTTTTTAAAGCGGATGATATAAGGAAATTAAGGTCAATTATTGACCGATCCTAATAAAATTTGACGCATAGATTCTAGTCTCTATATGTCGAATTTTGTTGCTATACTGAAATTTTGAAGCAATTTATAAACGTTAAAGACTTTTTTCTGGGGAGGTAGTGAGTGAGCTTATATGAAGGGTAGGTTTAAATACGATCCGATTATATAATTAAGCGGATAGATTTTAATTTACATAAAACTTGTTGACCATTTATGATTCCTTATTAACTATAATAAGGAATCAATTCTCAGATGTTATTTTTCAGCGAGTTATGGACATTTAAGTTATTTTCTAAATCTAGGGTAAGGGTCAATTATCAATTGATCGTCATAAAATTTTAGTTGCTATAGAAGTTTTTTATGTCGAATTTTATTGCTATACGATATTTAAAAACAAATCCGTTTTTTAGCTCATATCGTTTGGACTCTAAAGCGTTTTCAAAAGACAGACGGACTGACGTCCAAAATATATACATATACTTGGGTTGTAGACCAATATTTCTATGTGTTACAAACAAAAAGGCAATAACAAGTAATAATGGTGGATAGGGTCAAATTTGGTCCGATCATTACGAAAATTAGCATTGCCTATTTTTTAAGTGATACAGAATATAAAACATATATAAGCTCATAAGCCCTAGGGGGAGGGGTATATTTGCATGAGGACTTGACAAAATAATGAACTGATTTTAACCATTTAACAAAGCCGTCATTGGGACAAAAGAAAAATATGTGCAAAATTTAAAATTTCTTCGAAAATTTGCGAGGACAGACAGACGGACGGACAGTTGGGCAGACAGACGATTAGTTTTACCAATTTTTTAAGTGATACCGAATATCAAAAATATAAAAGCTCATAAGCCCTAGGGAAAGGAATACGTTTGCATGGGGGCTTGACAAAATAATGAACTGATTTTAACCATTTAACAAAGCCGTCATTGGGATAAAAGAAAAGTATGTGCAAAATTTAAAATTTCTTCGAAAATTTGCGAGGACAGACAGACAGACGGACGGAGAGATGGGCAGACAGACGATTAGTAAATTTTAAATTTGGTGTAATTTTTGGCCATATTTCCAGGTACTACGCTATAGTGGTGTAGGGTATAATAATATACCCTCATAATTTTTAATGACATTGGAGACTAGTAAAACATTAATCGCTGGTAGGACTCCTTTAAAATTTTAATTTACATCGTATTAAGTATATGCGCATCACTTGAGAGATATTCCTACATGAGTTTTCTATAAAGACTCTTTCTCGGGAGATATTTTTTATACAACTGAAAAAGTTTTTTTTATTTTTTCTATTTTTTTCTATTTATAAAATCAATGTTATATAATTTAAAATTTATATTTTTAAAGAAGTGTTTTTATAGTGAAGTAGTATTTGCTACAAAAGGAACATAGTATGCTTACATATATGATTCAATTCTGGTTTTTTGCAGGTTACATTATTTTTATAGTGTGTAAATAGATCTAAAATAATAATTGTTTGTCTTTTTACAAATCATAGTTAGTTGGCGTTACATTGATTACATACATATCTACGTATGTACATTCATACACATAAAAAAAAAATATCACACCTTAGATAAGAACCAATGTGTTGGTCTGTTTAAGAAAAACAATTTTATAAGATTTTTGTTGCCGGTAGACAAAATAATTTTTGATAAGACTACAATATTGAATAAGTTTTTAATCATATAAAAAATAAATTGCATTGACTACTTAATGTTTATATAAATGACAAAATTTAAGAACTAGTGGTCTAATACTTAAACATTTAAAATGTGATTTGTTTTTGGACACTTTATCAATATAAAGGGAGTCGATAAAACTATATAACAGTATGTATTTGGATATTGATTTTCTATCTTCGAGATCTAAAACTGATTTCAACTGAACAAATTTTAGGACGTTCTAGCCATGTCCGTCTGTCTGTCTGTTGAAAGCACTATAGAGACCGAACGGAAAGAGCTAGAAGCGTTGAAATTTTACACAAATATTAAATAGTAGAACAACCCTTGGTGCTTTGTTACTCAATAAAAATACAAATAAAAAGTACCAAATTATCTCCCATATAGAATATTATTCATTAATTACTGTGTATGTTTAGTTTCTAGTTTCTATATTCAACAAATAGGAAAGTATAGTCGGGCATGGCCGACCATATAATACCCTACACCATGAATATATTTTAAAAATTTTTATTTTTCATTAAAAAAATTTTATGTTGAATTTTACCTTAATTCCAAAGTATTTAAGCAATTTATTGACAAAAAAACAAAATTTTCTAAATGAGGCTTTATATAGGTCAAATATAGGCCGATCCTTGGTAAATTTGGGAAAGGGATTTTTTAAATAATAGTTAATTTTGATGAGTTTCTTTGCGATACAAATGGTAACAAGTCCATTTTAGACTTTTAAGACATTTTTTGAAAAGGGGTTTGTATGGGGGGCTAGGGTCAAATAAGGCCCGATCATTACGAAAATCTGCAGTGTCATTTATAATTACATAAAACTCATTTGTGTCAATCTTTAGAGGGATAAAAGAATATTTGACGTAATTATGCAATAAAAAGTCAAAATGGAGGTACAGTTGTATGGGGGCTAGGTAAAATAATGAACCAATTTGAACCATTTTCAATATGCTTCGTCCCTGTGCCAGAAAATATGCTTGGACCAATTTTTTTTTAAATTATCTTGAAAATTACGGCCTGTACCTTGCGCGCAAGCTTTACATGGACAGCCAGCCAGCCAGCCGGACAGACGGACGGATGCACATGTCTTAATCGACTCAAAAAATGATTCTGAATCGATCGGTATACTTTAAGGTGGGTATTGGATCAATATTTTTGTGTATTACAAACATCAGCACAAACGTACATACTAGTGGTGTAGGGTACAATGAACATTAGGGAGTTAGACCATATAATAATAATACCTCAATACATCAAAAAGTTTTCTTAATGTGTTAAAAAGTACCAAAAATACAGTTCTCCCCTTTTACAGCCAAAAAGTATTGAATTTTCAAAAAGTACGAAACAGTTGTCTCATACTTTTGAAAGATCTGTCCAAATATTTACAAATTAGTTAAAAAGTTGTAAAAGTCCCATAAAGGTACTAAAGCCACCTTTGCTACACATTTTCACCCCTAAAAGTACGAATTTCAAAAAAGTACCAGACACCAAACTGCTCTTTTTAAGAGTAGAAGTAGATGCTAATAAAATTTTTCTTGTATTACCAACATATATAGCCCCTATATAAGTAACCCTCTCGAAAAACAGCTTTAACAGTCATAACCGTTTTCAGAATGCGATTAAAGCTATGAAATTCTACATAAATAAGTCTTATGAGAGTAAAATTCGTTCAATCGAATCGAAAATACTCCACATTTTAGCGCTGAGATTCCATATAAGTAAGTTAGTTTATTATGAGAAAAAATCTACCTAATTTTATGAAGATCGGTTCATAATTAACCGTATCGCCCATATAAGGTCCTCCTCAGAAAATTAATTTAACGCTCACCACTGACTTGAAAGTAAAAGTATAGCGCTGAAATTCGACAAAAGTAAGTTTCTTATGAGCACAATCTCTGTACAAATTTTTATGAGAATCGTTCTATAATTGACACTTCTTCGATTTGGTTTCGAGTAAAATGTACTTTTATAGAATTTCTTTAAATTGTATCTAATTTATTATTTCGAAAAAAGATAAAATTTTTAGTAATTAAATATTTACATACATTTCATTGCAGAGCTAACCAGTACTTTGTTGGATAGTAACGACAGAAGTGTAGTCGAAAATGTAATCAATTACTTTGATATGGGTCTCGATTTGACTGAAATCGTTTTAAAGGACAACAATGTACAACAACTTATGGCCAGTAATCATACATTTGATGCTGTTATATGTGAAGTCTTTCTTTCGGAGGCGCTATTTGGTTTTAGTGAACACTTTAAGGCACCACTTATAGGTTTGGGCACATTTGGTGCCATTTCATGGAATACAGATATGGTATGATGGAAATTTCCGTACAAAAAAAAATGATTTTCAATTATTAAAAATTTATTTAATTTACCTTTAGGTTGGCTCTCCATCACCACCTTCGTATATACCCAGTGCTATGTTAAAATTTACCGATCATATGACTCTTACCGAACGTGTGGGCAATTTAGCTTTTGTTACATTTGAGCGTTTATTTTTGGATTACCACTATTTACCCAGACAGGCGGCTTTGTATGAGAAATATTTTCCTCATTTGGAAAGAGATATGTATACAGTGCGTAAAAATGCTGCTGCTGTTTTGCTTAATACTCATGTGTCGCTGGGTTATGCCAGACCCTATGTACCCAATCAAATTGAGGTGGGCGGCATGCATATTAATCGCCAGCGTAAACCTTTACCTGCCGATATAGAGAAATTTATCGCTGAAGCTAAACATGGTGTAGTCTACTTTTCTATGGGTTCTAATTTGAAGAGTAAGGATTTACCTGCAGCTAAGAAACAGGAGCTATTGACAGCCTTTAAAAGTCTTAAACAAAGAGTCTTATGGAAATTTGAAGATCTTAAATTGGAAGGAAAACCCGATAATGTTTTCATTAGTGACTGGTTCCCTCAAGACGATATTTTGGCCCATGAAAATGTTAAAGTTTTCATTACACATGGTGGTCTTTTAAGTACCACCGAAAGTATTTACCATGGTACACCTTTCATAGGTATACCCATATTTGGTGATCAATTCCTTAATATGGCTCGTGCAGAAGCTAATGGTTATGGCATACGTTTAGACTATCAAACTCTAAATGCTAAGGATCTCATAGCAGCTGTGGAACGTGTGATAAATGATCCAAGTTATAATCAACGTATAAAAGAAATGTCTGCCACATATAGGGATCAACCTATGTTGCCTTTGGATTTAGCTGTTTATTGGGTGGAACATATAGTGCGTCATAAGGGTGCTAAATATTTACATTGTGCTGGTTTAGATTTAAGTTTTATTGAATATCATAACATTGATGCCATGTTAATATTATATGGAGGTATTCTATTTACTCTATTTGCTATTATTTACTTTTTGAATTTGTTGATTAAGGCGGTAGTGAGGAAATTCACTCCTCAACAAAAGTCAAATAAGAAGAACAAACAGAAAAGGAATTAGTTAGGAGAAAGGCTATTGTAACTTACATATGTAAATAAATTTAGTTAATTTTTGTAATTTTTTAATTAATTGATGAAAATAAATAAATAAAATAATTTTATATATTAATTGTTAAAATAAAGAGTATTAATTGTAATTACTTACCTAACAATAATAATTACTACATATCATCTGGATTACAAAGAAGTAGTCTAATAAGGCCTTTCTAATAATTACTTTCTAATTCATTAGTTTTCTTGTGTGTGAAGCTATAAAGTTGTATGTGTTTTTTTCTCACGTTTACAACAACTTTTTCTTCTTATTACTTTTAAGCGTTTGTAGTAAGTACTAGCCTCCAGTGACATCACCGTGTTAAAGTAATGACTTAAAATGCTATTGTGTTAGAACAATTTATCATTTTAACCCCTTACATGTCAATGAAAGTTTTTGCTGTATAGTTATATAACAGCTATGACCAATTATGAACCGATATGGCTATGACCAATTATAAACCGATAGAAATATCTTTATATAGTGAAAGTGAGATTTATATACACAAAACACATTTATGACGAATTTTATAGCGATAAATTTATATAATAATTGGTTATGATTTTCGGAAATTTATGAACCGATTCTCATAAAATTCAGTGGATATATCTCGTATTTTTAAGCCAGTAATGGGCGTTAAAGTCATTTTTGTGGAGGGGAGAATAAAATTTATTTTATTTCTAAGGGGCCTTCATGAAAACGTGGACTGTTATTGCCCATTTTCAATGCCACACAAACCAAAAGGAAGATCCTATACCGTTCGGACTCTATTGGCCTTTTAACAGACATACGAACGGACAGATATGGCTAGATTTAATAAGAACCCAGAATATGCGGCAATACTTTGAATAATAAAATGTTGAATTTTAGCTGATAATGCAAATATTTCGTGTGTGTTGTCGTGCAGTTGAAGATGGCGAATGAATTTATTGAGACGTTGGCGGAAGTGTTAATACCTTAATCTTTAAATTATCGGCGATATTCCAATGGATGAGTGTGTGGAAGTTCACTCTAAACATGCTCAACTTATTACAGTAGGTCCTTGTAGCCACCGAACTAATTCTGGGCAATTAAATATAGATCTGCGTTTTCGAACCACCTAGGTGCTGTTGCCGAAACGATTTTTCAATGGCTGAGTGTGTTAAAGTTCACTCTAAACATGCTCAACTTATCACAGTAGGTTATTGTAGCGACCGAAATAATTCTGGCTAATTAAATATAAATCTGTGTTTTCGAACCACCTAGGTGCTGTTGACGAAACAACAGGGTCACCTTAATAGCGTGGCTGGGCGTCTTTAAGAGATCCGGGAATGCACTTGGATGAGTCTTCTTAGGTACATGACTTGTCTCAGGCTGTTTTCACTTGATGTTGGGTCCGCCCTTCTATCGCCTTTTCCTTTGTTGGTGTGAGATAGAGCTAGACCCATGACACTGGTGGTGGTGCCATTAAAGAAGCTCACGTAGCAGATGTTCTCATAAAATTCTCCAAAATTAAAGTTTGATTACAAGGTCTACACGCATAGATAAAGGACATATGACTCAGATAATGATTATAGGATCATTAGCGTTATTTATGGTGAATATAGAATTTCACGAGTACATTGGTGTGGAGTAAAAAAAAAGAAATATTTTGTGGAACGTGATAAATTATAAAAAAAAAAAATGAAAATAAGTTAAGACGTTCAAACCAACCATACGTATAGAGTTTTTGTTAACGTGACAATGTTCTAGCGTAAGAATTTATAATCGGTCATGGCCGATCATATAGAATCCTATACTAGTGCGTTGTATGTAATATGTTGTTTATTGCCATAACTTCGAAATATTTCAACAATATTTTCGAAAAAAAAAATGAATTTCTGAAAGAGGTATTATACGAGTCAAGGTAAATATGGGTCAATCCCTCGATCAAGGATTTACGTCTACATTAAAGTTTTGTAAGCAGAATTTCGGCAGTATTATTTATACTTTTATAAAACTAAGTCTTGATAGGAAAGAGATAGGAAAATATTTAACATAATTATAAGCTCAAAAGCCCTATTCTGAGGGTTCGATTGTAGGTGTGCAAGTTGAAATAATGAACCTATTAAATATTTTTAGTAAACTCAGGCCAAAAGAAGAGTATATGTGCTATTGCAAATTGCGGTTTGTAGTGTGCGCAGAAATTTTACATGAACATACAGACGGACGGACATATGTAGCTACATCAATTCTAAAAGTGATTGGTATATATTAAGGTGGGTAAAGGACCAATAGTTTCATCTGTAACAGACACAAATGCATAACATCTACCCCACTATTGTTATGTAGGGTACAAATAGTGTATACAAACTAAATGCTTTTCTAAGCTAAATTTTTTAAGAAATATATCTAGTTCAACTCCCGTTCTAATTAAACAAAGCTTAGTAACACTTTAACGCGAATGCACTGCGGACGCAATTATATAAAAACGTTATAATTTTTTAAATATTTAATACAAAAAATTAAATCTTTTTAATAAAATGCGTTTTTATATAATTTTTATGTTAACATACTCAAGTGTAATAGTAAATTCATATAAATATTTGGCTGTTTTACACACAGGCGCTAAATCACATTTTATTTTTGGTTCAGCTTTAATGAAACATTTAGCCCAAAAGGGTCATGAGGTATATGTGATCTCACCGTTTCCACAGATAAAACCTATAAAAAATTATCATGATGTTTTTTTGCAGTCTATGGAAAAAGTAATGAATGGTGAGTTGTTTGTATGTGTAATTTGAGAAAAAATGATTAACTCCATTTGAAAGATATTTAAAATGTATTTTTACTGAAATTTCAAAATCCATTTTATTAGAATATACCAGCACTTTATTTTATACTAACGAGAAATCGATATGGGAAAATGTCATGAGCTATTTCGATATGGGTCTCAATCTAACAGAAACCACTTTAAAAGAACCCAATATGCAACAACTAATGACCAGTAATCATACGTTTGATGCTGTTATATATGATATTTTTCTATCCGAAGCTTTATTTGGTTTAAGTGAACACTTTAAGGCACCACTTATAGGACTAAGCACTTTAGGTGCTATCTCAGAGAATAATGATATGGTAAGAAAAATTAGTTTAAAATAGCAATATACATATTTTTTGTTTTTCATTAAAGGTGGGCTCTCCCTCTCCTATTTCTTATGTACCCAATATTATGTTAAAATTTACCGATCATATGACTCTTACCGAACGTGTGCAAAATTTAGCTTTTGCCACATTTGAGCGTTTATTTATGGATTTTCATTATTTACCCAAACAGGCGGCTTTGTATGAGAAATATTTTCCTAATTTGAAAAGAGACATGTATACAGTGCGTAAAAATGCTGCTGCTGTTTTGCTTAATACTCATGTGTCGCTGGGTTATGCCAGACCCTATGTACCCAATCAAATTGAGGTGGGCGGCATGCATATTAATCGCCAGCGTAAACCTTTACCTGCCGATATAGAGAAATTTATCGCTGAAGCTAAACATGGTGTAGTCTACTTTTCTATGGGTTCTAATTTGAAGAGTAAGGATTTACCTGCAGCCAAGAAACAGGAGCTATTGACAGCCTTTAAAAGTCTTAAACAAAGAGTCTTATGGAAATTTGAATATCCTAAAATGGAAGGCAAACCCCATAATGTTTTCATTAGTGATTGGTTTCCACAGGACGATATATTGGCCCATGAAAATGTTAAGGTTTTCATTACACATGGTGGTCTTTTAAGTACTACCGAAAGTATTTACCATGGTACTCCTTTTATAGGTATACCTATATTTGGTGATCAATTTCTGAACATGGCTAGGGCAGAGGCAAATGGTTATGGCATACGTTTAGATTATCAGACTTTAAATGCAAAGGATCTCATAGCAGCTGTGGAACGTGTAATAAATGATACAAGTTATAAACAACGCATTCAACAAATGTCTGCCACATATAGAGATCAACATATGTTGCCTTTGGATTTAGCTGTTTATTGGGTGGAACATATAGTCCGTCATAAGGGTGCAACGTATTTACATTGTGCTGGTTTAGATTTAAGTTTTATTGAATATCATAACATTGATGCCATGTTAATATTATATGGAGGTATTCTATTTACTATTTTTGCTATTGTGTACTTGATTAAGACGATATATAGGAAATTCGGATGCCATCAGGTTGCTAAGTGGAATAAACAGAAAATGTTTTAATTTTGAAAAATATTTGTTTAGTTAACAATCTGTGTTGTACGATTGTATCGTAGTTTTTCGTAGTTTTTCGTAATTTTTTTTATTATTGATTTGTTGTTATTTCAAAAAAATTGATTTGAACAATTTTTATGACATACAACGCTACTACTATACGACATCTATTGTGAATTGGAAAATTGTATATAAATTTTTTAATATTTTTATTAAGTTATCGAAATAAATTAATTATATTTAGATGTGGAGTATTTATACAATTTTTAAGGCTTGCATATAAGAGTTTTTCAAATGTTAACACAAAAATAAACGTAAAATTTGTAAGTCTAAAATGAAATTTATAAAATTTTCTTAATTTTTTTTTCATTTTCTCTCTTTAGTATTGCTTTGATTTTAGAATATTTTTAAACGATCAGTGTTATATAAAACTGTGTCGATTTTCCATCAGAAGGTCCTCTGTTCCCTGTATTGCTGGCTTTTACATTGCGCATTGGTTTTTGAGGGTTGGGTTACCAGTCATTGCCCTACTATAGTTTTCAATGCTTAGAAACTACTGTTATAAAAAAAAAACAGAATTACGGCAGACACTGCAGTCTAATCTCTAACAGATGGGACGGTTTTTAAACCACCATACCACTATAGTAGGAAGGGAATTATTATGATGTTTGTAACACCCAAAAATATTGGTCCTACACCCACCTTACAGTAAACCAATCTGATCATAATCGCGTCCGTCCATCTGCGTGTCCATGTAAACCTTTTGCGCATGCTAAAGGTCGCAATTTTCAAGGTAATTTGATAAATTTAGCACATAAGTACACAAATCTGCTCAGAATCACTTTTTGAATTGATTTAGCTATGTTCGTCCGTCTGTCTGTGTATATATGTAATCCTGGTGCGCAGGCTTCAGATCGCAAATTTCAAGATAATTTAATGAAATTTGGCACATACTTATATTTTCAACATACACCCACCTTAAAGTAAACCAATCTGCTCAGAATCAATTTAGCTATGTCCGTCCGCCCGTCCGCCCGTCCGCCCGTTTGTCTGTGTATACATTTAATCCTGATGCGCAAATTTCAATATAATTTGATAAAACTTGGTACATGCTCTTCCTTTGGTCAAAGGATGAACGCTTTTGAAAATAATTGAAATCTCTCATACAACCGTACCCCCGAATAGGGTCGTTACGTTAAACGTTCTAATTTGTCAACAAAAATTAGGCAAAACTTTGTTTTGTAGAACTTTAAATGATTTTGTAATGATACGGCCTTATCTGAACCTAGAACCCATACAAACTCCTCTTCAGAAAATGACTTGAAGGGCTTAACTCACTTATGAACACTAATAACACGATTAAATTCTTCATAAATAACTTTGAAGAAAACGTAAATTTCTCTACCAACTTATATAAGGATAGGACCATATTTAGCCCTATTATGAAGGTCTTAACTCAAACTTAACTTAAACGTAAATTTCTCTCCCAACTTTTATAAGGATAGGGCCATATTTAGCCGTTCTCTCCTCTGAGCCCTGTTGTAGAAAATCTCTTTTTTTGTCGACACAAATAAAAATATTCCATTATAAAGTTTAAAAACAAATTAAAATGTTTTATTTTCTAAAAATAATTAACATTTATAACATACCAACTGGTGTAGGGTATCATGGCCGGCTAAACATTCAACTTGTTTTTTCATTGAAACCATCAAAAACTTATATAATATTAATTAACTTTTATTTTATTTGCAGTTTTATTTTTCAAACTTCAACAATACTTAATTAATGCAACAAAAATTAAAACAAACAAATACACAACAGCCAATAATGCTCCCAAATAGACAGCAATACAATCCCAACTATTTCTCTGCCAATAATTTAAATACTGGGCAGGTGAACGTAAAAATCCAGCTCCTCGATGTCTCAAAACATATTCAGTCCAATAAATTGCTTTATCCAAAGGATCAATAGGCTGATCACGATAACGTTCGGACACTACTTTCACTCTCTCTGTATATTGAGAATTTTCCAAGAGTTCTTTTATATAATGCCTCAAAATGGTATGATTAAGTTCTTTGTAACTAATAGTAAGACCAAACCCGTACTGTTGGGCTCGACGCATATTCACAAATTGATCAAAGAAAACGGGTATGCCTAAAACAGGTTTACTATGATAAATAGATTCAATAAGGCTTAAAAGGCCACCATGTGTTATGAATAGTTTCACGCGAGGATGAGCTAAAATATCAGCTTGAGGAAACCATTTTTGGATAAAAACATTTGTAGGACGTTTTTCCATAAGAGAAGGATTTTCGAATTTCCAAAGAATTTTATAAGGTAAAGAGGCAAATGTTTCCAAAAGTACTTGACGTATTGAAGCAGGAAAATGTTCACTTTTTATATTGGAACCCATAGAGAAATATATAACATCTTGGACGGAAGAATTAATGAAATCTTCAATGTCTTGGCTAAGATTTTGGGCTTTATGTTGTATGTGAAAACCACCAACCTCTATCATATTAGTGACATATGAACGAGGAAAACTTAAACTAAAATGTTGATTTAACAAGATCAAAGAAATATTTTGTCTTAATTTCTCTAAAGATCTTTGCGCCTTAGGGAAATATTCTTTATAAAATGCATCATGCAAAGGTTTGTGTACAAATTCAAGATGCCATAGCATTAAAATATGATGCCACATATTTATTAAACGTTCTTTAAAATTCATGCGTTCCGTAAAACTGCTCGTTATTCTGGGAGTATATGCCATGGGAGATATATTGTTGACTAAGCAATCTATATAAGGATCGGTACCATACGATGAGATCCCAATAATAGAAGCTTTAAAATGCTCAGCTATACCAAACAATACATCCATTTGTAAAGTTTCTATAATGACCAAATCGAAATGTTCCTCCGCTGATGTTAAAAGTTTCTGAACATTTTCATTATTTAAGACATCTTTGGCAACGTTCGAGTAGTACCAGGAAAAGTTCATAATTTCGGTGAAAGTACTCTGTTCATCATTTACAAAACTAAAAACATCTGAGAAAAGAAAGAGAGATAGAGTGAAAACAATTAACAATTTAATTGAGTCAATTAAGTTTATTAATTTTTAATCTTAATTTAACAAACCTCCCACATATTGCAAAACTTCTGGTACATAAATATCTCTATAATTCGTTATGGGTGTCTTTTGAGGAAAGGCATTAATAACGCTAACCTCATGACCTCGCGAGGCTAATGTTTTCAAATACGGTTGTACTAACAAATACTGTGATGGACCAGGAAATGGAAATATAGCTAAAATTTTAGCTGTTTCGCTAAGTTTTAAAGAAAACAATAGCAACAGAAATGAACTTAAGGATTTGAAATATATCATAACGGAATAAAACAGACTTGCTTTCGAAAACTTGTTAATAAATACTAAATACAATTTTCTAAATCTACAGAAATTTTAAATTAAAATTTTTAATTAGATTCTTTTTGTGTATAGAAGGTAATTAAAATAATCAATGATCTATAGATATAAAAATGAATATGTGTTTGTATGTTTGTACATTTAAAGTCTATAGACTTCTAAACGGCTGAATCGATTTTCTTGAACTTTTCACAGTGTATTCCTGTATGTCAGAAAGAGGGCTACATTTTATTATAAAATTTTAAGTGGGCGAGAAGCCACGCCCACATACAAAATAAGTATTAAAAGTCGAATATTTGAGAAACTACAACAGGAGTCTAATCTATAGTCTAGTCTATAGCCTAGTCTACAGTCTATAGTCTAGTGTATAGTCTAGTGTATAGTCTAGTCTATAGTCTAGTCTATAGTCTAGTCTATAGTCTAGTCTATAGTCTAGTCTATAGTCTAGTCTGTAGTCTAGTCTAAAGTCTAGTCTATAGTCTAGTCTATAGTCTAGTCTATAGTCTAGTCTATAGTCTAGTCTATAGTCTAGTCTATAGTCTAGTCTATAGTCTAGTCTATAGTCTAGTCTATAGTCTAGTCTAGTCTATAGTCTAGTCTATAGTCTAGTCTAGTCTATAGTCTAGTCTATAGTCTAGTCTATAGTCTAGTCTAGTCTATAGTCTAGTCTATAGTCTAGTCTATAGTCTAGTCTATAGTCTAGTCTATAGTCTAGTCTATAGTCTAGTCTATAGTCTAGTCTATAGTCTAGTCTATAGTCTAGTCTATAGTCTAGTCTATAGTCTAGTCTATAGTCTAGTCTATAGTCTAGTCTATAGTCTAGTCTATAGTCTAGTCTATAGTCTAGTCTATAGTCTAGTCTATAGTCTAGTCTATAGTCTAGTCTATAGTCTAGTCTATAGTCTAGTCTATAGTCTAGTCTATAGTCTAGTCTAGTCTATAGTCTAGTCTATAGTCTAGTCTATAGTCTAGTCTATAGTCTAGTCTATAGTCTAGTCTATAGTCTAGTCTATAGTCTAGTCTATAGTCTAGTCTATAGTCTAGTCTATAGTCTAGTCTATAGTCTAGTCTATAGTCTAGTCTATAGTCTAGTCTATAGTCTAGTCTATAGTCTAGTCTATAGTCTAGTCTATAGTCTAGTCTATAGTCTAGTCTATAGTCTAGTCTATAGTCTAGTCTATAGTCTAGTCTATAGTCTAGTCTATAGTCTAGTCTATAGTCTAGTCTATAGTCTAGTCTATAGTCTAGTCTATAGTCTAGTCTATAGTCTAGTCTATAGTCTAGTCTATAGTCTAGTCTATAGTCTAGTCTATAGTCTAGTCTATAGTCTAGTCTATAGTCTAGTCTATAGTCTAGTCTATAGTCTAGTCTATAGTCTAGTCTATAGTCTAGTCTATAGTCTAGTCTATAGTCTAGTCTATAGTCTAGTCTATAGTCTAGTCTATAGTCTAGTCTATAGTCTAGTCTATAGTCTAGTCTATAGTCTAGTCTATAGTCTAGTCTATAGTCTAGTCTATAGTCTAGTCTATAGTCTAGTCTATAGTCTAGTCTATAGTCTAGTCTATAGTCTAGTCTATAGTCTAGTCTATAGTCTAGTCTATAGTCTAGTCTATAGTCTAGTCTATAGTCTAGTCTATAGTCTAGTCTATAGTCTAGTCTATAGTCTAGTCTATAGTCTAGTCTATAGTCTAGTCTATAGTCTAGTCTATAGTCTAGTCTATAGTCTAGTCTATAGTCTAGTCTATAGTCTAGTCTATAGTCTAGTCTATAGTCTAGTCTATAGTCTAGTCTATAGTCTAGTCTATAGTCTAGTCTATAGTCTAGTCTATAGTCTAGTCTATAGTCTAGTCTATAGTCTAGTCTATAGTCTAGTCTATAGTCTAGTCTATAGTCTAGTCTATAGTCTAGTCTATAGTCTAGTCTATAGTCTAGTCTATAGTCTAGTCTATAGTCTAGTCTATAGTCTAGTCTATAGTCTAGTCTATAGTCTAGTCTATAGTCTAGTCTATAGTCTAGTCTATAGTCTAGTCTATAGTCTAGTCTATAGTCTAGTCTATAGTCTAGTCTATAGTCTAGTCTATAGTCTAGTCTATAGTCTAGTCTATAGTCTAGTCTATAGTCTAGTCTATAGTCTAGTCTATAGTCTAGTCTATAGTCTAGTCTATAGTCTAGTCTATAGTCTAGTCTATAGTCTAGTCTATAGTCTAGTCTATAGTCTAGTCTATAGTCTAGTCTATAGTCTAGTCTATAGTCTAGTCTATAGTCTAGTCTATAGTCTAGTCTATAGTCTAGTCTATAGTCTAGTAGTCTATAGTAGTCTATAGTCTAGTCTATAGTCTAGTCTATAGTCTAGTCTATAGTCTAGTCTATAGTCTAGTCTATAGTCTAGTCTATAGTCTAGTCTATAGTCTAGTCTATAGTCTAGTCTATAGTCTAGTCTATAGTCTAGTCTATAGTCTAGTCTATAGTCTAGTCTATAGTCTAGTCTATAGTCTAGTCTATAGTCTAGTCTATAGTCTAGTCTATAGTCTAGTCTATAGTCTAGTCTATAGTCTAGTCTATAGTCTAGTCTATAGTCTAGTCTATAGTCTAGTCTATAGTCTAGTCTATAGTCTAGTCTATAGTCTAGTCTATAGTCTAGTCTATAGTCTAGTCTATAGTCTAGTCTATAGTCTAGTCTATAGTCTAGTCTATAGTCTAGTCTATAGTCTAGTCTATAGTCTAGTCTATAGTCTAGTCTATAGTCTAGTCTATAGTCTAGTCTATAGTCTAGTCTATAGTCTAGTCTATAGTCTAGTCTATAGTCTAGTCTATAGTCTAGTCTATAGTCTAGTCTATAGTCTAGTCTATAGTCTAGTCTATAGTCTAGTCTATAGTCTAGTCTATAGTCTAGTCTATAGTCTAGTCTATAGTCTAGTCTATAGTCTAGTCTATAGTCTAGTCTATAGTCTAGTCTATAGTCTAGTCTATAGTCTAGTCTATAGTCTAGTCTATAGTCTAGTCTATAGTCTAGTCTATAGTCTAGTCTATAGTCTAGTCTATAGTCTAGTCTATAGTCTAGTCTATAGTCTAGTCTATAGTCTAGTCTATAGTCTAGTCTATAGTCTAGTCTATAGTCTAGTCTATAGTCTAGTCTATAGTCTAGTCTATAGTCTAGTCTATAGTCTAGTCTATAGTCTAGTCTATAGTCTAGTCTATAGTCTAGTCTATAGTCTAGTCTATAGTCTAGTCTATAGTCTAGTCTATAGTCTAGTCTATAGTCTAGTCTATAGTCTAGTCTATAGTCTAGTCTATAGTCTAGTCTATAGTCTAGTCTATAGTCTAGTCTATAGTCTAGTCTATAGTCTAGTCTATAGTCTAGTCTATAGTCTAGTCTATAGTCTAGTCTATAGTCTAGTCTATAGTCTAGTCTATAGTCTAGTCTATAGTCTAGTCTATAGTCTAGTCTATAGTCTAGTCTATAGTCTAGTCTATAGTCTAGTCTATAGTCTAGTCTATAGTCTAGTCTGGTTTATATTGGAAACTATTAGAGTTAGAATCTTCAAATTTTGTGCGAAGAACTTTTACATCCGTGCAAAAATTTTGGGTAATAAATTGGCGGACTACCTATGGGGGGAGCGACAGGGGGGCTCGGAAATCCAATATGAATTAATTAGAAATTAGAAACTATTAGAGTTAGAATCTTAAACTTTTACATAAAAAATTTGTGAACATTTAGAGAAAATTGGCTGGCTTTAAAATCTTAATAAGCGTTTGAGAAAATCGGTTAAATTGGGAAAAGTGACGTTTCCAATATTGGACATTTACATGTCTATATCGAATGGAACCTTCGATTGGGAATAGCGAAGCACACCGGGTATTAGCTAGTTTTTAATAATAAAGAGCGATCGACTGCAATGCTTCAGAAACTTTGTTTATTGACTGTAGATGTGATAGAATTAGTATCTTTTCGAAAATGAACTTTTTTCGTACAAGAAAATTAAAATAATAAATATTTTTTTTTAATATATATGATGCTTTATAAGTATTATAAAAAATTATTATTATTTTAATTTAAATGACATTTTAAGATGTTTTATAAACGATATATTAAGCAGCGATAAAAAAATTAATTCAGCAACAAGATCAACGCCTACAGTTTTCATTCTGTTTAAAGTTTTGTCAGTATAAACAAAAGAGAGAAGTAAATAAAAGTTTGTTCTCACTCTTTTGTACTCTTTCATTTGTTTTTTTATGCTTCAATGAATTCAATTGTAAATTAGAGGGGCTTGTCTTTGTTTGTTTGTTTAATAGAAAAACAACAACAACAATATTATTAAATAATAAATTACACGATCACTCAAAGTTGGGCCGTTTTATTCTTTTCCCTCCACCCCAATACAACAATGCAAATGTTAACAAAATTAACATTATTTTAAAAATCTACTACGTGAGAGTTAGAGAGCATTATCAAAAGCATTAAAAAAGCTTTGTTTTATTAGAAATCAAAAAGAATTGCCATATTTTCCTATTGAAACATTTTGAACAAAAAATTAAACGCAATTTAAATGTGAATACAATTTTATTAGTATATTATTAAAGTGATCTCATTTTAGCATAGACAAGATTAAAAAAATACAATATTAATTTAAATAGAAATGTAAAATTGTTCGATTAAAGTGATTATATTGTTTTTACAAAGAAAATATTAAAATGATCGTAACTTACTGATCAATACAATTATTCTATAGAAAATTTTTTTAGTGATCATTATAATATTTATTTTAAAAAATTGTATGAACAATTTTTTATTGATCAATATAAATTTTAACAATCATTCAAATGTTCTAATCGGAAACTTTTTTTGAATTATTTTTTTAAGATCACTTAGATTTTTCTTAACAAAAAATTTTCATTGTTTAAATTTTCAATAAAAAAATATTGCGATCACTGAAACTTTCAATCAAAAATTTCAATAAGAATTGATCACTTTAACGTTTTTAAATAGAGGTGACTTTCACTACTATAAATAATCATGATCACTTAACTTTTTAAAAAGGAACTCATTCTTAAATTTCTAATTTTTTCTAATCGAGAGACAAAAATTTTCATTGATCGATCGATTTTCACTGAACTCTAAAAAAATTCTATAGAATCCTTTCACTGGCCCATTCATTAACAATTTTTTTAAAGAAAATATTCACTAATCTAACGAAAATTTGTTAACTGATCGAGAGATAAAAAATTAAAAAAAATCTTTGATCGATCACTAAAAAAATTCTATAGAAATTTTCACTGATCGATAGTTAAACTAATTTTCTAACGAAAATATTTACTGATCAATCGATAAATTTCAATGATAGAAAATTTTTACTAATCAAGATTACAAAAAAATTTTTGAACAATCTATTTTAAATTTTCTATAAAAATTCTTCAATGATCGATTGATTTAAATTTTTTTAATAGAAAATTTTCACTGTTCGATTGATAAAAAAATTTCTATAGAAAGTTTTTACTGATCGTTTGATTTAAAATTTTCACTGAACTATCTTCAACGATCAAAAATTTTCTAGAAAAAATTTTTCTTTGATCAAAACTTTTCTTTGGAAAATTTTCACTGATCGATAAAAAACTTTTCTTTAAAAGTTTTTACTGATCGATTAAAAAATTTCAATAGAAAATTTTCATAGTCTGATCAATTAAAAAATTTAGATTACATTTTTTTCAAAAGCGTTAATGATAATTTTGACGATAATTTTTATTTGTTCAGAAAAGTTTAATTTGCACTTTTATTGGAAAACTTACCGATCCTCTAAAATTCAAAATTTTAAAAAGAATTAGATCATTTAAAAATTATCACTAAAATTTTTCTTTAAAAAATATAAACTGATCAATCAGTATTTGAAATAGAGAACATAATGATCAATGATAATTTTCTAAAAAGTATTTTCATTAATGTACGAAAAATTTTCAACAAACAATTTCTGTGCTTAAAGTTTTTCTGTAGAAAATTTCTACTTTTTCTATATATAAAAATTTTTACTGATCGGCTAAAAAATTTCAGTAGAAGATATTCAAAGTCTGATCAACTAAAAATTTTAATAACATTTCTCTCAAACGTGTTAATTATAATTTTTACGATCATCTTTACTTGTTGAAATAAATTTAATTTACATTTTTATGGAAAAATTACCGATCTTCTTATATTCAAAATTTATAATGGAATTTTTTGCAAATTTCTATAAAAAATATTAAATGATCAATTAGTATTTTTGAAAAAGATTTTAATGATCAATGATTTTCTAAAAGATCTTTTCATTGATGGACTAAAAGTTTTCAATAAGCAAATGTTCACTGATTGATTGATAAAAATTCTTCAAAACTTGTCTATATAAAATCTTTACTGATGGATAGGCAACAACATTTTTTGACAGAAAATTTTAATATAACGATCAGCTAAGTGAAAAATTTGTGATCATTTGAAGTCTTTCACACGAATCGACAACATAAACATATTTCTTTATAAAAATTTGCGATATTCTTTTTTGATCAGTAAAAATGTTTATTAAATCATCAATAAAAAATATTTTAATAATAACAAGTAAGAGGTTATAGTCGGGCCAGGCAGACCATATAATACGAGATAGGATTATATTAAACATAATTATGAACTGGACCCACTTTGGTGGGTCCACATCAAGGCCTTGATGGCCTTATCCCACGGTCTAACATCGCCCCTTTGTTCTTCAATGAAGAACGCAGGTAGCAATTTTTGTACATTGGATCTGACCGGTCTATGCACAAGTACTTTGCTGGAGTCTCATTTATACGACACATTCATAAGAGAAAAACATACGACACATTCATTATGTCGACGGTTGGAGTAAGGCCCGCCGAACCTCACATTCATCCCGTCCCACAGTCACTCAACTGCGGGGTATATGTTGTTCTCGGCAACAGCCACTTACTTTCCACTTACTTTCCCCGCGAATTTGGGTTTAAACCACAGCCACTACGTGGATCCCGAAGGAACCTCAACCAACTGACCAGCCAGGACATAGTCCTGCGGGCAACTGGCCATCCGTAGTACCAGATTACGCGGTGCTCTGGTCTGACCTCTGGCAATCTATTCAAGGACTAAGCCAAGCAGTAGACTGTAACCAATGTTTCAGTACCGGTCAGACTGGAGGTGTTGGCCAAGGTAACGGAGGTATCGCCAAGGTAACATGCCCCGGGGGGTCGTTCCAGAGATAATAGAATACCAAGTACCAAATTTCATTGAATTGTCTGCAAAATTGCGATCTGTAGTTTGATTACAAGGTTTACATGGACGGACAAACGGACGGACATAGCTAAATCGAGTCAGAAAATGTTTCTGAGCCGATTGGTATACTTTAAGGTGGCCAAAATTATTGTGCGTTACAAACATCAGCACCAACCCAATATACCCTCCCCACTAAAATGTAGGGGAGGGTGTAGGATATACAATTTTTCCTAAAGAAAATGTTCCTCCCTCTAAAGCAAAAACATTAACTATATTTCCTTACAATTCATGAGAATATTTGCAACTATTTATAAAGTATTCTTACACATTCTACTGACGTTTTGATTACTCAATCGCGTGCATTTCTAAATTGTCAAGTTTAAAAAAGATTATCATAACGTAAACGTTATTAAATAATTTCTTAATAAATTAATTTATTTGCAACTACGAACAATTACATGATAATGAATGACACTGCAAGTTTCTATATAGAAAGTAGATTTGGTATATGATGAATTTAAGAAAATAATTAAATAAGTAATGCATGTCATTTTTTGTTTTGTTAATTTGCGGCATCCAAATTTTATTAACCCTCTAATGATGATAATTTTAAAATAAAACTTGTTAATGTTATTAAAGTCGCGCAATTTTATAACAAGCTTTCACGCTACACTGGAAAAGAAAACGCAAGCATGTGTTGGTAATGTTTGTAACAATAAGTGGATTTTTATGCCCTTTCTAATAGAATTGTTTGAAAAACACAAAAATTTGTTTGCTAAAGCAAAAAACTCTATTAACATTATTAAAAACTTAAACAATTAGTAGTTTTTCTGAATAATTTTAAATAATTATTTATTATTTTAAATCATGTACTATATTCTACAGTCGTTGTTAACCTTACTTACTACATATTGTATGCAATTGTTTGTTTTTTTCTTTTGTGTTTAAATTGATAAGTTGCCACCATGACAGACAATTTAATGAATATTTGTTTTGTTCTCTAACAAATTGCGAACGAATGTTAAGGTTATTAACCTACTAAAAGTGATAAGGTGATTAAATTATAAACAAATTTTTTAAACTAAAAACTTTAATCTTATCTTAAATGAGATTTAGAAAAATTTTAACTGTGTCACTGTGATATATCGCCTGTTCCAAAAAAAAAAAATAATCTAAAACTACTTGTTTGCAAAAAAATGAGAGTCATGTTATGTGTAATAATTAACTTATTATTATTAGTATTATTATATAAAAACTTAGTTGAACATTAACTAATGATTTACACACTTTCAGACTGATTGTTGATTTTTTATACAAATCTCAAATGATCATTACCAGGGCAAGGATTTCTATGCAAATGCATGTTTGTAGTCAGTAACTCAAATTAATTTGAAACTAGTTTTCTTTTCGAATCAAATAATTTGCTACAAAATGGCATCGATTTGTTATTGCATATTTTTGCATATTTTGTTATAAATGCATAAATTGCATATTTTGCTTTAAATTTTGCATATTTCCAATATTTTTATAGCATATTTTGCACATTTTTTTAATTTTTCTAAAAAAAATTGTTTTGTTTTCTCAGTATTTCATATTTTTTTACAACAAATTTAGTTTTACGTATTTAGAATTTGTTTAAATAAATATCAAAAAATTTTTATATCTCTCTCACGCCCTTTAATTCACTTAAAAATATTACCAAACTATAAAATACGTAAGAAATATAATTTATACAAAAATACATTCATTCATTAATTTTCGAGGTCATAGTTCCTTTAAGGTGGTATTACAGAACATAAAACAATCCTTAAAAACCTTTATATTTGTTGTAAAATTTTCACATTTTAGCGCATATTTTCTCATTATATAGTGCATATTATAAGCGCATATTTGAGAAAATTTATCGGCATATATGCATTAGTAAATTATATTAAAAAAAAACGGTAATCTCGAACTCTGCAAAATTGCTCATATAGAAAAAAATCTAACAAGATCACCATTAATTTTTTTTTCACATTGACAACTCAACATTTAAAAATTCAAAATTATTTTGATTTTTTTTTCGATTTTTGTTAACATTCATTGATTTTAGTTAACCACGATCACTGTAAAACTTTTCATATAGGATAAATTTTAACAAGATCACCATGCCACTTTCTACATGTACAAATATTTTTGGCGATAATTCTACATTAAGATTTATCTTCAAATATTCAAAGTGAAAATGTTTATAGAAAATCACAGAGATCTTTAACAATTTTTCATAGTGATCTTTAAAAATTTCTTTCTATAATATTTAAGTGATCGTGAAATTTTAAAAAAACTTAAAGAGTCATCAAAATTAATGGATCAAGATTTTTCTTGTCAAAAAAAGAACGCGTTTTCCGCATAAAATTTAAATAATTGTGAAATTTTTTATAAAAAAGTTAGATAATTGCCATAATTTTAAATCAAAATTTTTTACAAAAATTTAATTGATCGTAGGATTTTTCATAGAAGTTTCACATTTTTTTAAACATTTTAAATTATAATCAAATTTTCTAACAAAAATTTATTTTAAAGCGATATTTTTGTAGAAAACTTAAAAAATCTTAATCACAAACTTTTTTATAAAAAAAATTAAGTGATTGTGAAATTGTTTATAGAAGTTTTAAGTTTTTTTTATAAATATTTTAAAAATTTTACCATATTTTAATCAGGGACTTTTTATAGCAAATTTAAGAGAATCGTAAAACTTTTTATAGAATTTTTAATGTTTTTTAAATTTTTAATATTTTTAAATGATCGTGATCATTTTTTCTTAAATATTAAAAACATATTTTTTAAGAAATTTTTGGATGATGGCAAAATTTTGTATAAGAAAATTTAACTGATCGTAAACTATTTTATAGTAATTTTGAAAAAATTTGGGGGATTTTTTTTGGAGTATTTGAGAGTAAGATTTTTTTTTGTATAAATTTAAAAGATCGCAAATTATTTTATAGAAAATGTGATCGTGATATAAAATCCAAGATTTTTATTGCAAATTTTAGTGATCGTAAAATATTTTATAGTAAAATTTAGAAAATTGTGATATTTCTTTTTGGATCATGATCGTGAAATAATTTAGAGAAAATGTAAGTGATCGTCAAAATTTTATTAAAAAAAACTTAAAAGATTATGGGTAAATTTGATAATTTTTAATAAAAGAAGTGATTGTTAAAGTTTAAAATTAAATTTTCTATAATACAAAAGTAATCATTTCCTTAAATATGAAAAACATATTTTTAAAAAATTTTTGGAAGATTTAATTTTTTATAAAAAATTTAAGTGATCGTAAAATATTTTATAGTAAATTTAGAAAATCGTAGAATTTTTTTTTATACAAGTTAAAAATATCGCAAAATATTTTATAGAAAATGTGATCATTGCCATTTAAGTGATCGTAAAATATTTCATAGTAAAATTAAGGAAACTGTGGGTTTTTTTTGGATCATTAAAGTGATCGTGAAATAATTTAATGTATATGTAAGAGATTGAAACTTGAAGCACAATAAAAAAATAGCAATTAAAAATTTTCCGAAAATGTTAACCAAATCTGTCCCTCAGTAGGTTAAGCATTAATATTAGATACAAAGAATAACATGCACGAAAATTAGTACATCCCAAACAAACATACGTACACATGCATATAAAAATGCAAAATAAATGTGTTTCTAATTTAAAGCACGTAAGTAACAGCAGTTAGAGATGAGCGACTCACTTGCACTTTACTTTGAATACATGTTTAGTAGGCCCTGCATAGCTATAGTAAATAGAAAGAATTTTCTATATAAAAGTCAGCATCAGTTTACTTTTAAATCTAACCCTTTACATATGGTCGGTTATAGCCAGCAAAAATTTCTTAATTGGAATTTTTTTCTCATTACAAAACGTCAGATCAAATTCTTACTATCCTAATCATCTTTAATGGTGTGGGTAATAAATATAGTTAATCTTTATTTGAGAAATTTGAAATAAAGATCAGTTACAAGTATTAGATTGTATTGAGAACTTATTCAAATAAATATAACGGAATAAAAAGATTTTAATAAATTATAAAAAATATATATAAATAAAATAAGATCAAATAAAATGCAGTTCCTTATAAAACCATTATGCTTGAGTTTACTTTGTATTTTACCTTATATAGAAAGTGCTAATATTTTGGCAGTTTTTCCATTTCCTGGTCCTTCACAGTATATTTTAGTGCAGCCGTATTTAAAGTCTTTAATAGCCAAAGGTCATAGCCTAACGGTGATCAATGCATTTCCACAAAAACAACCAATTGCTAATTTTCGAGACGTAATTGTCAGCGAAGTGCACGATAATTATGCGGGTGAATACAAATAAAAAACTATTGAAGAAAAATTTTCTTTAGTTTAAATCCTTAAAAAGTCCTTAAAATATTAAAAAATATTTTATAGAAATAAGTTTTAATAAATTCTTATTCTTCACCTTTAGATCTCATTCAAGGTGCCCAATATGAACGCAACAAATGGGATGAAATGACATTTTTATGTGATTTTTTCTCAAATGTCACTGAGACGGTTTTGAAAAGTGATCGTGTACAAAATTTGCTGAAAACTGAAAAATTCGATTTAGTTATATTAGAAGCTCTACACACCGACGCTTGGTATACGTTTGGTCGACATTTCAAAGCACCCATGATTGGCCTATCCTCGTTCGGTACAGATCCTATAATAGATGAACTAATGGGAAATATGTCACCTTTATCATATGTACCCTTAGTAACGGCTGGCCTAACGGAACGCATGACCTATGGAGAACGTTTAAAAAATTCTCTCTACTCATTAATGGAACAATTACACGTTCGAGTGGTACATTTGCCACGTCATAGAGATCTTATTAAGAAATATATGCCTCATATGAAAGATGATATCTGGGATTTAAGAACAAATTTCTCTTTAATGCTGTTAAACCAACATTTTAGCTTAAGTTTTCCACGTCCTTATGTGCCCAGTATGATAGAAGTGGGAGGTTTTCAAATACACTATAAACCCCAGCCATTGCCCAAGGAAATGTTGGATTTTATTAATTCCTCCGCCGAAGATGTTATTTATTTTTCCATGGGTTCTAATGTAAAATCAAAAGATTTTCCTCCCGAACGTTTGCAAATGATTAATGAAGTTTTTGCCTCTTTACCCTATAAAATTATGTGGAAATTTGAAAATCCCATTTTGCCTGGTAAACCTGAAAATGTCTTCATAAGTCCCTGGTTTCCACAACCGGATATTTTAGCACATCCTCGTGTTAAACTTTTCATTTCCCATGGTGGTCTGCTGAGTACCACCGAGGCCATATATCATGGTAAACCCATGTTGGGTTTACCCGTCTTCTACGATCAAGCCATGAACATAAGAAAAGCCATACAATCTGGTTTTGCTTTAGGCTTAAATTTTGAAACCCTACCTAGAGATGAATTTAAATCGAGTATTTTGGAAATGATGCATAATACAAAATATATTGATAATATTAAAACTATATCGCGTATCTATCACGATCAACCTATGAAACCTTTAGATGTGGCCATCTATTGGACGGAATATGTTTTAAGACATAAGGGAGCTCTTCATCTACAAAATCCGGCGCAAAAAATGAGTTTTATACAAAAACACAGCATTGATACAGTGGGCGTAATGATAGCATTTGCTATATTGCTAGTTATTTTAGTTCTAATTGTTATAGTGAAAATTGTTCAAATAGTTTTAGTGAAAAATTCTCCAAATAAAGAGAAAGTTAATTAAATGTGTGTAGGTGAAAAAAAAAACAAATGATAGAATTTAAAAAAACGTTTATTTTTATAAAAATAAATAGTATTTTTTCCACATCATCAAATTATCACTTATATAGATAAGGTTTGACTAAGTTATTTATCACTTCACCCGTTATTATTAGTTTATTTTTAACATTTCTCTCAAACACTTAATGTATAAAAATCTTAAAGTTATAATAAAATAATGAATATATTTATACAAATGCTTAAATTTTTATGACCAAAGACAAATAGGGTTATGCTGATATTATCATTCCTTCTGTAACAAATCGTTGTATCTTTATTACAGTATAAGTTAAGCCAACTTGTCTTTAAAATCTATGTCTATGCTATAGTCATAAGCAGGGAAACCAAAATATGCAAATGCATGTTTTTTGTGGTGCGTCGTATGGACTCATGGATAAGATATTTATACGTTTCAGACCAATTTAAGAATTTTGGCATCGATTTGTTAGAGCATATTTTTGCATATTTTACCCATAAGAGCATAATTTTGCATGATTTGACTTTTTTAGCATATTTAAGGCATATTTTCGAGTTTTTAGAGCATATTTTATTCTTTTAGTGCATATTTTGATATTTGCGCTTTTTTTCGTTTTTGTACATTTTCAAAACTTTATTTAAAAAAAAAATAAAATTAAATTTTTTTATTTTTAATTTTTCAGCCTATTTTACAATTTTGAAAAAAATTCGTTTGTAGAACTTAAAAACTGCAAAAAATACATTACTCTCACGAAAACCAATGTTATAGTTTTTTGTTCAATAAAGCATTACATTTTAAATCAGACATAAAACCTATTACTTTTGATTTCATGAGACCAATCCATTTTTATAGTTTAAAAAACTAATTATTGTAATTTATGACAACACCGATTAAAATGTCAGTTTAGAAGCTATGAATACAATTGGTAGAAATGTGTCAAACTTTGTCGTTTGAAATATGTTTTTTGGGATCCAAATGGTTTCATGTTATTTATTGGTTATCTGAACGTAAAACGGAATTCTATTAAACTAGTTCTTCAAACTATGAGGTGAATCAATTATAAAAAATCTTGTAGGATGAAATATGACACTAAACATTTATTATTTCATTACAATTTCTGTCTTTTTGAGCTTTTCAATGTTAAAAAATAATGAAAAATTTTATTTTTAGAGCATATTTTTTAAATTTTAAGAGTATATTTTGAGTTTTTTACGGCATATTTAAAGCGCTTAAAACACTTTTTTTAGAGCATGTTTTCGGTTTCCCTGGTCATAAGTTTATACATTATATTCAAGGCTATAGACTATACTATAGTCAAGACTATCCCAGCAAAAACTAGGTAGAGATCTACCTCACAACATACTTTTTAATAACTACTACATATCGTCTGGACAACATAGAAGTAGTGTAGTAAAATCTTACTAATAGTGAATTATATTGGAGCTGAATACCTTTTTACAAGTGATTTACAATGACTCATTACTTGTAAGCGTTTTATGTAAGTACTTGCCATTACCTTGTTAAAATAATGAATTAAAATTCTATTATGTAAGTAATTTTTAGCATTTTAACTTCTTACATGATAGTGAAAGTTTTTGCTAGGATAATCAATACTATAGTCATGACTGTCTGTACAACAGTAAAGACTATAGTCTACACTATAGGGGTAAATATGATCCTATTCTTATAAAGGTTGATAGATAAATTTACGTCTTCTTTGTATGGGTGATAAGTGAAATAATGGACCGATTTCAACCAATTTCAATAGCCAATAAATAAAAAAAAGCCAATAAAAGAGTATGTGACGGACGGACGGAAAGAAGGACGTACTTAGCTAATTTGACTCAGAAAGTGATTCTAACCCTATTAGACCTCCGCCTTGGTGTTATTGCAATCCCGGGGTATAAAGAGGTGGCCAATACCTCCAGTCTGGCCGGGACTGAAAAATTAGTTACAGTCTACTGCTTGGCTTAGTTCTTGCATAGATTGCCAGAGGTCAGACTAGAGCACCGCATAATCTGATACTACGGGTGGCCAGTTGCCCGCAGGACTATGTCCTGGCTGGTCAGTTGGTTGAGGTTCCTTCGATATTCACGTAGTGTCTGTGGTTTAAACCCAAATTCGCGGGGAGAGTAAGTGGCGGTTAAAAGACTGATGCATGATTAAGTCAATATTTCGGGATAAGTTTGGTGCTGTTGCAAAAACCCCACAGAGCAGTGACTGTGGGACTAAGCGTTGGAAATGAGTTGGTATTAATTGTATATGGTACGGGATGAATGTGGGCTACGGCGGGCCTCAATCACCCGTCTACCTATATAAATGTGTCGTATGAATGAGATGTGTGCTGGGTTGAATGATGATGGATGAAAGGTATCATATACATATGATACCATTGAATTTTCATTCCTTGCCCAGATATGTTCAGAGTATACTCTGTTCATATCAGAATTACCACAGTGTGTCCGTGTGAGTAAGAACAATGTCTACGGTTTATTGATAGATCGTTCTTCAGTTCACCGGTTACGTCTCTGGATGTTGTTTCCGAATCAACAGAGGCCAATGGTCAGAAATTAGATAACTCGAATACTCCAGCAATGTGCAATGTGCATGGACCGGTCAAAGCCCATGTACAAAAATTGCCACCTGAGTTCTTCATTGAAGATCAAGTCTACCCAGTGGATGAAAAAGACCACCGTGAGATAAGGCCGTCAAGGCAGGTGCTGACATTAAAAACTCTCGACAGTCATGACCCTATTTTTATACTTTAAGGTGGGTGAAGAATCAATATTTTTGGGTGTTACAAACATCAGCACAAACACATAATATCCTTCCCACTATAGTGGTGTAGGGTTTAATGAACAACATACTTTTCAGTGACTACTACATATAGTCTGGATAACATAGAAGTAGTCTTATACATGGTAATGAACGTTTTTGAAGGGATAGTCATTACTGTAATCTGTACTGTAGTATACACTAAAGTATACATTATTTTATTGGCAATACTATAGTCAAGACTATTTTCTATATTATAGTCATAAACTATATAAAGTTTATACTGTAGACAATGCTATAGTCTACGCAGTAGTCATGGCTATAGTCTATGCAGTAGTCATGGCTATATTCTATGCAGTAGTCATGGCTATAGTCTACGCAGAAGTCATGGCTATAGTCTATGCTATAGTAAAGACTGTAGTCTTTACGGTAGCATACCATATTCAAGGCAATAGTCTACGCTATAGTTAAAATTATAGTCATGACTATAGGGCTATAGTCAATGCTAAAGTGTATATTCAAGACTGTAGCCAGTACTATAGTTAAGAATAAACTGCTGTAGTCGAAAATAGTCGATGCTATATTAAACTCTATATATGTAGTCTGCTATAGTCAAGACAGTAGTCTATTTTATAATCCAGACACTTGTCTACAGTCAAACTATCACCCATGGCATAGAAAGACAATGCTAAGATTTTAGTCTATGCTATAGTCAAACTGTAGTCAGAATAAAGTCTATGCTATAGTCAGACTATAGTATAAGCTGTAATATTAGCAAATTACTTTCATTTTAAATATAAATTCTATTTTACAATAAAAACTGTGTTTGATAGTTTGTCGTAAAAAATTTGCAAAATAAATTGTAAAATAATTTTGTTTTTGTTTGTTTTTTATTAATATTTCATTTAATACAATGTTTTATATTTACTCTTCCCCTTTACATGATTAATATATTTGTATAAAAGGCGTGATACATTTTTTACAAAAAAAGTCGTCATTATAAATTATTTAAATCTGAATGTATATAAAAATTATAAAAATTTTACAAACTTAAATGTAAAGATATTCAAATAAATAAAATTTAAAGCCAAAAAAACAGTTTAGTTGTTACAAATAAACATGTGATTAAAGTTTTAACAACAATATTACTTGTGAAGGTCCGTAAAAGAAAATGCAAGTCAGTAAAGGGCTAATATAACTCGATAAGATACGAATACCTTTTCCGAATACCAAGTAGGGTACCGGACAACTGATGTTTATTTATTATTTATTATTTACTCTTATCTACTGTTTATCGCAGTCGGTAAATTATTAATAAAAAAATTACGTGAATGAATTACATTCACGATAACAAGTGCAAATTAGTTGAAAAATCTTAAACTATAATTTTACGGAAGATCAGTTACAAACATTAGATTGTCTTGAGAACATCTTTAATAGCGTAAAGACAAAAATGAAAATTTAAATAAATATAAAAAGGATTAAAACAATAAAAAATAATTAAAAATGAAGTGTTCAATAACGATTTTGTGCTTAAATCTATCCTTAATTTTTTCACTATTTTTACAAACTGCACAATGTGCCAAAATATTAGCTGTCTTTCCATTTCCTGGTCCATCACAGTATATTCTAGTGCAGCCATATTTAAAAGCTTTAGCTGCCAAAGGTCATGAGATGACAGTAATCAACGCTTTTCCTCAAAAACAATCGATTGTTAATTTTCGAGATGTGCCCGTAATAGAAGTTCATGATAATTATGCAGGTAAATATCAATGTGATTATTGGAAAGAAAAAAAATGTTGATGATTTTTGTAGGAAGTGATGATATGGTCAAGACTATACTAAAGTCAAGACTATATTATAGTCAAGACAATAGACTATGGTAGAGTCAAGGCTTTAGATTATACTATAGTCAAGTATAGGCTAAAATATAGTGAAGACTTTAGTCAAGACTATAGACTATATTTTAGTCAAGACACGAATGTGCTTAACGTGAACAGCAATCTTGACGGCCTTATTTCACGCAGGTCTTTTTAAACCACTGGGTGAGTAAAAAGAGTTCAACTCACCCTTTGTCCCTTTGTGTTTCTTGCACGCAGATTGCAATTTTAGCACATTGACATACCGGTCCATGTACAAACACTTTGCTCAAGTACTCGAGCTATCTAATCTCTTACCATAGTAGTCACGTTGGGGAAATACAGGAGTCATGAGCAAGCTCAAACTAACCCCGACATAATGTCGCCCAACTACACTACTATGGCTTTGTTGTTTCGGCAACAGCACCTAGAAGGTACGTAATTGGTAGTCCAAAACACGGATCATATTAAGCACTTTGCTTAAGTACTCGAGCTATCTAATCTCTTGCCATAGTAGTCACGTTGGGGAAATACAGGTGTCATGAGCAAGCTCAATCTAACCCCGACAAAATGTTGCCCAACCTAACTACTATGGCTCTGTTATTTCGGCAACAGTACTTAGAAGGTACGTAATTGGTAATCCGAAACACGGATCATATTAATTGATATGACATTATTTCAGTAGTCGCAGAGACCCACTGTAATAAGTTGTGCATACACTCAACCTGCATGGAAAATCGCTAAAAAAATTAAAGAGAGCGCAGTGACCTTCCATCCATCAGTCACTCCATTCTCTTTATAGAATGCATGTAGACGTCAGGAAACATTAGAAACTTCAGAAAACTCCACCTTGTATACCCAATCTCTTCATTATTATCTCAAATCCAATATTCTATTAATCCATAATCATGCTTTGTAATTCGTACCGCTCCAGCATCTAGGAACGATAACAAAAATGGGTTTTAATCACAGACATAAAGTGGATCCCGAAGGAACCTCAATCAACTGAACAGCCAGGACATTGTTCTGTTGGCAACGGGCCATCCGTAGTACCAGATTATATGGTACTCTGGTTTGACCTCTTTTCAATTTATGTAAGGTCTAGGCCAAGCAGTATATTGTCAACACCAATTGAGAGTTCCAAAAGACCACAGGTAGCACCTATCTACCCCCGGATTGCAAAACAAGGATTCATGCCTGGGGGAACTTTAGTCAAGACAATAGACTATGCTATAGTCAAGTACAAACTATAATCTTAAAAAGTCTAGATGATGATATACACTTCTGCGCAATTAAATAAGTTCATTTTGACGAATGTTTACTGTAGCCTACAAACTATACTATCATTAAGATTATAATATAGTCAAGACGTAAGTCAAGACTATAATATAATCAAGAATTTAGTCAAGACTATAGACTATACCTTAATCAATACTATAGACTATACTTTAGTCAACACTATAGACTATACTTTAGCTAAGACTATAGGCTATAGACTTGATTATACTATAGTCATGACTATAGACCATAGACTTGACTATACTATAGTCAAGACTATAGGCCATAGACTTGACTATACTATAGTCAAGACTATAGGCCATAGACTTAACTATACATAGTCAAGACTATAGGCCATAGACTTGACTATACTATAGTCAAGACTATAGGTCATAGACTTGACTATTCTATAGTCATCACTATAGGCCATAGACTTGACTATACTATAGTCAAATCTGGTATTAAATTTTACTAACTATGTATATACTAAAATATATAAATATTAAATTAATCTTCATAATATATTTTCTTACAGAATTAGTAGAATCAGCGAAAATAAAACGCAACAAATGGGAAGAAATGACATTTATGGCTGGATTTTTTCTTAATCTCACCGAAACGGTTGTGAAAAATCCCGATGTTCAAAAATTACTTAATAATGAAAAATTCGATTTGGTCATAGTAGAAGCATTACACACAGATACTTGGTATGCGTTTGCTAGACATTTCAATGCATCATTGATTGGTCTTTCCTCCTTCGGTACAGATCCTATTATTGATGAGCTAATGGGTAATATGTCACCACTTTCGTATTCTCCTCTAATAACAGCTGGTTTAACAGAACGCATGACCTATGGAGAACGTTTAAAAAATGTTATATTATCATATTTGGAAGTATTGCATGCACGAGTTCATACTATACCGCGGCAAAGAAAGCTTATAACAACCTATTTGCCACATATTAAAGAAGATATATGGGAGTTGAGAACAAATTTTTCTCTCATGTTGCTTAACAATCATTTTAGTTTAAGTTTTCCTCGACCTTATGTACCTAATATGGTGGAGGTGGGTGGATTTCAAATATCCTATAAATCCAAGCCTTTGCCTCAGGATATTATGAATTTTATTAATTCTTCCACACAAGATGTCATCTATTTTTCTATGGGTTCTAATGTTAAATCGAAAGATTTTCCTGCTGAAAAATTGCAAATGCTAAATGAGGTCTTTAGTTCATTGCCCTATAAAATATTATGGAAATTTGAAAATCCCACTTTGCCGGGCAAACCAGATAATGTTTTCATTAAATCTTGGTTCCCTCAACCTGATGTTTTGGCCCATCCCCGTGTTAAGCTATTTATATCCCACGGTGGTTTATTAAGCACCTCAGAGGCGGTTTATCATGGTAAACCTATGTTGGGTTTGCCAGTATTCTACGATCAACAAATGAATATTAGAAAAGCTGTACAGTCTGGTTTTGCTTTGGACATAGATTTTCATACTCTTCCACGTGAACAGTTTAAATCGAGCATTTTGGAAATAATGAAAAATCCGAAATATTTAAATAATGCTAAAACTATATCGAACATTTTTCATGATCGACCCGTTAAACCTTTAGATTTGGCTGTATATTGGACAGAATATGTTCTAAGGCATAAAGGGGCTGTACATTTGCAAAATCCTGCTCAAAAAATGAATTTCGTACAAAAATATAGTATTGATACGGTGGGTGTTTTAGTGGCGGCCTTAGTGTTGTGTGTTATTGTGGTTATTGTCAATGTGTGGAAAATTGTTAAATTAGTTTTTGAGAAAAAATCTACTAAGAAAGAGAAAGTTAACTGAATAAAGGAAATAAAATTTATAGAAATTGAATTATTTATTTGTTTTATTTGTTAAGCGATTGGAATGTACCCCTATAAATATGAGGGTGATATTTTGATTATGTGTTAAACCAATTATGGACCGAGATCTTTTGAACTAATAAAATATTTATTATTAAAAACATAATTGTCCAATTCATAAACGGTGTTGTAAGGTTGTATCGTAGTATGTCGTAATTTTTTATAATTGATTTGTTTTTATTTCAAAGAAATATATTTGAAAAGTTTTTATGATTGTGATGTGGACAAATATTTTTGTTAAATTTTTAAACCGTGAGCGTATGAGTAATTTTCTCAAGAGGACCTTATGTATGTGGTTTTTTATGTCGAATTTTACAACTTGTATTTTTAAGCAAGCAATAATCGTTTAAGTAACTTTATGAAAGGAACCTTATATATTCAGTAGCGTTATATATTGGGCGATCCTAAAAATAATGGTAAATAGATTTTGGGTCATAAGAAACTTACGTGTGTCGTATTTCATCACTTTTAGGGCCATTCAGACATTGTATGGGGACTAGGTGAAATAATGAACCGATCTTAACCATTTTCGATAAGCTTCATCTATGGTATCACATAAGATCATGTGCCAAATTTCATTGAATTATCTTCAAAATTGCAACCTGTAGTTTGATTACAAGGTTTAAATGCCCTAATTGGGGGTACAGTTGTACGGGGGCCAGGTGAAATAATTAACCATTTTAAATAGACTTCGTATCTGGGACAGTAGAAGCTCATGTACCAAATTTCATTAAATTATCTTCAAAATTGCGACCTGTAGTTTGATTACAAGGTTTACATGGACGGACGGACATTGCTAAATCCACTCAGAAAATGATTCTGAGCCGATTGGTATACTTTAAGGTGGCTCTATGACCAATATTATTGTGCGTTACAAACATCAGCACAAACCCAATATACCCTCCCCACTAAATCATTTCAAAATATGAAGAGAGCCATACGACTGTCAAATTTTCCATCTGTATACTCTCTCAATGTGCCATCGTTTCATTACATATTGCGTTTAGACGATCCCATCCGTACTCTTCTACACAAAATTTTGACAGATCATATTACTTGTGTGATCGTGTAAAGCCGGCTTTACTGGTATTTTTAAGCCAGTAGGGGGACCTCATAGGTGAGGTACGCTCAATTATGGACCGATCCACATAAAAGTTGTTAGAGAGATTTCGGCTCATGTGAAACTTATTTATGTCAAATATCATCGCTATAATCGTACTTCTAAAACAGTTGTAACTATTAAAACAGTTTTTTGGAGTTTTACTTGTATGATCTATTCATCATTCCATCTTACCACTATAACTCACTGTGTTTTACCACACTCGCTTACAAATAACTACTTAAATAAGCACTTACAAATACAGAAACAAATTGTTCACACAGAATATGAATATGTTCGTTGGTTTGCTGTAAGTCATTATAAGATAACTTAAAAGTTATGCAGCCGGTATGTAACTGGTTATGTAAGTACAAATCATTACCGATATCTTGCTAAGACATTATACCAAAAAACTCATTAAATATATGTATATTAAAACTGATAACTGTTGTAGGATGTTATATAGTCGGTTATGATCAAATGTTGTATATTCATGTTTAAATAAATTTTCTTCACCCCCTTTGTAGTGTTGATATTTGTTTTAGTAAATAAAAGGCGTGTTGATTTTTTTTTACAAAAGTCAGCATTATAAAACTTTTAATTTTGTTTATACATTTTTTTTTGCTAGATTACATGTAAATATAACTTGAATATAAAAATAATAAAAACAAAACAAATAATTCAATTGTTACTACTTAACACGTGTTACAACTGACAATGAGTTAATGTCGTAAAGTATACGACAACATGATGGTACATTAAGTGCTTCGCAAAAAAATACAAGTCATCTTAAGAGTAACTCGATAACCTATAATAACCTATTGATAGTTTCGAATAAGTAGTTTTGAATTTGAGTAAAATTTTTGATTGAATAAGATTCATTAATAAAACCGAAATAGTTAAGATCAATTAGCATTATGATCTTTATACCCTACACCACTATAGTGGGGAGTGTATATTGGGTTTGCGCTGATGTTTGTAACGCACAATAATATTGGTCCTATACCCACCTTAAAGTATATCAATCGGCTTAGAATCATTTTCTGAGTCGATTTAGCTATGTCCGTTCATCTGTCCGTCAGTATGTCCGTCCGTCTGTCCGTCCGTCCATGTAAACATTGTAATCAAACTACAGGCCGCAATTTTGAAGATAATTGAATGAAATTCGCTACATGATCTTCTATTGTCCCAGGGACGAACCCTACTGAAAATTGTTAAGACCGGTCCATTATTTCACCTAGCCCCCATACAACCCCCGAATAGGGCTTGTAAACATTGTAATCAAACTACAGGTCGCAATTTTAGAGATAATTCAATCAAATTTTGCACATGATCTTTTATGGTACTGCAGACGAGGCCTATTGCAAATAGTTAACATCGGCCCCATAGAACTGAACCCGCCAAATAAGGCTTTTAAGTTCATAATTATGTTTAATATACTCGTATCTCGACAAAAAGCTGCAAAACCAAGTTCTATACTAGTCTTGATGACCCTGATGAACTTTATAATTATAGGGCCTCATTTGACCCTAGCCCCTCTAAAAAGCCCCCATCAAAATTTTACTTAAATATTCACAGTTTTATTAAACAGTAAATGGCTGAAGTATATCTGAGACAAGGTACAATTCAACTTCAATGCTTTATTATGAAAACTAAATAACATTGGTCGGCCCCGCCCGACTATAACTTCTCACTTGTTTTAGTACTATTTCCATTTCTGGTACCTTACAGTATATTCTAGTGCAACCGTATTTGAAGAAACAGATGGTCGTGTAAAAAGTCAAACTTACACACTGCTGAGTGTCAAACAAAAAGACAGACATAGGGACGGATATACAGAAAGACAGTAAGATATACATAAATGGATTTATGATGTTTTGCTCCCTAAAACAAAATATCATTAGTTCATAGTTTGACCCTAAAATTTTATATCTCACTTCTAAATCATAAACTAATGTGTATGTTTCCAGATAAAGTACTAATTAAGTAAAGTATATACAATCTTGTATTGTTATCATTAAAGAAAAAACAATATGTTCAGTTAACAAAAAACTTTCCTGTTAAATACTACTAAATGTTTCGGTATTAAAATGCAAAAATATTGTCTATATTTGGTCTACCAGGGCCCTCTCAATACATAATGGCTTCAGCTTTATTAAAGGGTTTAGCCGAATGGGGCCATGAGGTGACCTCCATATCAACATTTTTCCAAAAAACTCCGCTCAAGAATTTTCGAGATATAGCGGTAATGGAAAATTCTAAACTATTTGAGAGTGAGTAAAGTAAACTAAAACTTTCCAACTTCTTTTTTTAAATTTTATTTGTCTTTGTTTAGCTTTAATGACAGAGGCTGTGGAGGTTTCTTTAGAGAAATGCGTGAATTTGGCGAGACAGGTTATAAAATGGTCAGCAATGTTTTGGAACATCCAAAAGTTAAACATATTATGAAAAATGAAAAATTCGATTTAATCCTAGTCGAGACCATTCTAAGTGAAGCTCTCTATGGTTTAGGTGAATATTTCCAGGCTCCTATGGTGGGTGTATCCACCTTTGGTACCATCAATTTTGTGGACTATTTAGTGGGCAATGTCTCGCCTATGACGTATATACCGCATATCATAGATGACTTGCATTACAATTATATAATGTTACCACCACAGGAGAAACTTTATAAGAAATATTTCCCTCTGCCAAACTAACACTGGATGAGGCCCAAAGAAATTTTTCTTTAGTGCTAATAAATCAACATTTTACCTTGAGTTATCCCCGACCATATGTGCCCAATATGATTGAAGTAGGAGGTTTACATATAAAACAGCAGCCAGATCCTTTGCCTAAGGAACTGCAATAATTTCTAGATAATGCCCACGAAGGAGCCATATATTTCTCTATGGGTTCTAATTTGAAAAGTAAAGATATACTAGCTGAAACATTAAAAATATTTTTGGAAACTTTTAGAGAATTAAAAGTAAAGGTTTTATGGAAATTTGAAGCTGAGACATTACCCCAGAAACCCGACAATGTATTTATTAAAGCCTGGTATCTTCAGCCCTAGGTTTTAGCTCATCCTAATGTTAAACTCTTCATTTCTCACGGCGGTTTTTTGAGTAGCACTGAAACTATATTCCATGGCAAACCCATATTGGGTATACCCGTATTTGGTGATCAACCCATGAATGTTAAGAATGCTGTTAAGTCAGGTTATGCCTTATCCTTAAAGTTAGATGAAATTAGTTCCACCATAATGGAGAGAGTCCAACAGTTGTCTAAATATTATCGAGATCAACCGCTAACACCTCTAGAGACTGCTATAAATTGGATTGAATATGTTTTGAGAAATGAAGGAGCAGTGCACATGCGTAATGCTGGTCAGGATTTGAACTATTGGCAACGCAATAGTATCGATGTATTTGTGATTTTAGCTAGCAGTTTAGTCATTATTATTATAACTTTAGTCATTCTATTAAGATTACTAATAAAATTATTGTGTGGTGTTAATAAGTTTAGAAGTTGTATACAGAAATCTAAATTAAACTAATTTTGCTTCACAAAAGCCATACATTTAAATCGAGGACTTATTATTGATTTATTTGTAATTTCATCAGAAATATTTGTGATTTATTTAAATAGTTATACAATTTTTTTAATATATACTAAATTAAAGTATTAAGAACAATTAAAACATAACTACTAAATTATAAAAGTGATAAGATTGTAAATAAATAGCTTGAGTAGTTATAGTCAGTACATATAAAGGGAAGGCAATAGCAATATTTAAATATTCTTCACCTCAAATTGATTGTATAAATTATTATCAATATAAAATATTGTACTAATATTCATTAAAAAAAATTCACTTTGGCTCAAAACTTCTTAGTTTATTAATGATAAAGACTTACTATGTCTACTTTAGTTTTATTTCCGTCGAAAACAAGTGAAATCTGTGATCTACTAAAAACGTATTTTTTGAGAGAAAATAAAAAAAGTCCATTTTTCTTGAAAACTAAAAGAGACACAGATATTTCGTACTATTTCCTACTATAAGATATTTCCTACTAAAAACCGATATTTTGAGTGAAAACAGAAAAGTCTCTTTATCTCGAAAACTATAAGAGATACAGCAAAAAAAGCGAAATCAGTGATCACTTTTATTTCATATTAAAAACGCATTTTTTGGATCAAAACATAAAAGTCCGTTTTTCTCGAAATCTATAAGAGATACAGCAAAAACAAGTGAAATCTGTGATCACTTCTATTTCATATTTAAAACCGATTTTTTGAGTGAAAACATAAAAGTCCGTTTTTCTCGAAAACTATAAGAGATACAGCAAAAACATACTAAAAACCGATATTTTGAGTGAAAACAAAAAAGTGCGTTTTTCGCGAAAACTATAAGAGATACAGCAAAAACATACTAAAAACCGATATTTTGAGTGAAAACATAAAAGTCCGTTTTTCTCAAAAACTATAAGAGATACAGCAAAAACATACTAAAAACCGATATTTTGAGTGAAAACATAAAAGTGCGTTTTTCGCGAAAACTAAAAGAGATACAGCAAAAACAAGCGAAATCTGTGATCACTTCTATTTCATATTAAAAACCGATAATTCCGTTTTTCTCGAAAACTATAAGAGATACAGCAATAGCAAGTGAAATCTGTGATCACTTTTATTTCATGTTAAAAACCGATAATTTGAGTGAAACAACTGAAATTTATGATCACTTTTATTTCATATTAAAAACCGATATTTTGAGTGAAAACATAAATGCCCATTTTTCTCGAAAACTATAAGAGATACAGCAAAGCTAAATCTGTGATCACCTTTATATCATACTAAAAACTGATTTTTTGAGTGAAATTATAAAAGTCCGTTTTTTTCCAAATCTATAAGAGATACTGCAAAAACAAGTGAAATATGTGATCACTTTTATTTCGTACTAAAAACTGATATTTTGAGTGAAAACATAAAATTCCGTTTTTCTCGAAAACTATAAGAGATACAGCAAAAACAAGTGAAATCTGTGATCACTTCTATTCCATATTTAAAATTGATTTTTTGAGTGAAAACATAAAAGTCCGTTTTTCTCGAAAACTATAACAGATACAGCAAAAACAAGTGAAATCTGTGATCACTTTTATTTCATACTAAAAATTGAGTTTTGGAGTGTAAACATAAAAGTGCGTCTTTCTCGAAAACTATAAGAGATACAGCAAAAGCAAGTGAAATCTGTGATCACTCTTATTTCATACTGAAAACCGATTTTTTAAGTGAGAGCATAAAAGTCCGTTTTTCTCGAAAACTATAATAGTGAAATCTGTGATCACTTTTATTTCATACTGAAAACAGATATTTATTCTCGAAAACTATAAGAGATACAGCAAAAACAAGTGAAATCTGTGATCACTTCAATTTCATATTAAAAACCGATATTTTGAGTGAAAACATAAAGTCCGTTTTTCTCGAAAACTATAAGAGATACAGCAAAAACAAATGAAATCTGTGATCACTTTTATTTTATACTAAAAAACGATATTTTGAGTGAAAACATAAAAGTCCGTTTTTCTCGAAAACTATAAGAGATACAGCAAAAGCAAGTGAAATCTGTGATCACTGTTATTTCATACTGAAACCCGATTTTTAAGTGAAAGCATTAAAGTCCGTTTTTCTCAAAAACTATAAGAGATAAAGCAAAAACAAGTGAAATCTGTGATCACTTTTATTTCATACTAAAAACAGATATTTTTTCTCGAAAACTATAAGAGATACAGCAAAAACAAATGAAAACTTTGATCACTTCTATTTCATATTTAAAACCGATATTTTGAGTGAAAACATAAAAGCCCGTTTTTCTCGAAAACTATAAGAGATACAGCAAAAACAAGAGAAATCTGTGATCACTTTTATTTTATACTAAAAACCGATATTTTGAGTGAAAACATTAAAGTCCGTTTTTCTCAAAAACTATAAGAGATACAGCAAAAACAAGTGAAATCTGTGATCACTTCAATTTCATATTAAAAACCGATATTTTGAGTGAAAACATAAAAGTCCGTTTTTCTCGAAAACTATAAGAGATACAGCAAAAACAAGTGAAATCTGTGATCACTTCTATTTCATATTAAAAACCGATGTTTTGAGTGAAAACATAAAAGTCCGCTTTTCTCGATAACTATAAGAGATACAGCAAAAACAAGTGAAATCTGTGATCACTTCCATTTCATTTTAAAAACCGATATTTTGAGTGAAAACATAAAAGTCCATTTTTCTCGAAAACTATAAGAGATACAGCAAAAACAAGTGAAATCTGTGATCACTTCTATTTCATATTAATAACTGATATTTTGAGTGAAAACATAAAAGCGAAATCTGTGATCACTTTTATTTCATATTAAAAACCGATATTTTGAGTGAAATCATAAAAGTCCGTTTTTCTCGAAAACAATAAGAGATACAGCAAAAACAAGTGAAATCTGTGATCACTTTTATTTCATACTAAAAATTGAGTTTTGGAGTGAAAACATAAAAGTGCGTTTTTCTCGAAAACTATAAGAGATACAGCAAAAACAAGTGAAATCTGCGATCACATATATTTCATATTAAAAACCTATATTTTGAGTGAAAACATAAAAGTCCGTTTTTCTCGAAAACTATAAGAGATACAGCAAAAACAAGTGAAATCTGTGATCACTTCAATTTCATATTAAAAACCTATATTTTGAGTGAAAACATAAAAGCCCGTTTTTCTCGAAAACTATAAGAGATACAGCAAAAACATGTGAAATTTGTGATCACTTTTATTTCATACTAAAAACCGATATTTTGAGTGAAAACATAAAAGTCCGTTTTTCTCGAAAACTATAAGAGGTACAGCAAAAACAAGTGAAATCTGTGATCATTTCTATTTCATGTTAAAAACCGATATTTTGAGTGAAAACATAAAAGTCCGTTTTTCTCAAAAACTATAAGAGGTACAGAAAAAGCAAGTGAAATCTGCGATCACTTCTATTTCATATTTAAAATTGATTTTTTGAGTGAAAACATAAAAGTCCGTTTTTCTAGAAAACTATAAGAGATACAGCAAAAACAAGTGAAATCTGTGATCAATTTTATTTCATACTAAAAAGCGATATTTTGAGTGAAAACATAAAATTCCGTTTTTCTCGAAAACAATAAGAGATACGGCAAAAACAAGTGAAATCTGTGATCACTTCTATGTCATGTTTAAAACCGATATTTTGAGTGAAAACATAAAAGTCCGTTTTTCTCGAAAACTATAAGAGATACAGCAAAAACAAATGAAATCTGCGATCACTTTTATTTCATACTAAAAATTGAGTTTTGGAGTGAAAACATAAAAGTCCGTTTTTCTCGAAAACTATAAGAGATACAGCAAAAACAAATGAAATCTGTGATCACTTTTATTTCATACTAAAAATTGAGTTTTGGAGTGAAAACATAAAATTGCGTTTTTCTCGAAAACTACAAGAGATACAGCAGAAACAAATGAAATCTGTGATCACTTCTATTTCATATTAAAAACCGATATTTTGAGTGAAAACATAAAAGTCCGTTTTTCTATAAAACTATAAAAGATACAGCAAAAACAAGTGAAATCTGTGATCACTTTTATTTCATACTAAAAATTGAGTTTTGGAGTGAAAACATAAAAGTGCGTTTTTCTCGAAAACTATAAGAGATACAGCAAAAACAAATGAAATCTGTGATAACTTCTATTTCATATTAAAAACCGATATTTTGAGTGAAAACATAAAAGTCCGTTTTTCTCGAAAACTATAAGAGATACAGCAAAAACAAGTGAAATCTGTGATCACTTTTATTTCATACTTAAAACCGATAATTTGAGTGAAAACATAAAAGTCCGTTTTTCTCGAAAACTATAAGAGATACAGCAAAAACAAGTGAAATCTGTGATCACTTTTATTTTATACTAAATATCAAACAAAGTCAGTTTATCTCAAAAACTGAGACAATAAAAAAATCATGTACCAAACCGACTCTGAAAATTATTCTAAGCTGATTGGTGTACTTTGAGGTGGGTATAGAACCAATATAACAGTTGTGCGTTACACACATCAAAACAAACCCAATATACCCACCCCCCTAAAGAGTTGTAGGGTATTAAAATTGGTATCATTTATGGTATAAAATACTTTTTCGTGAGTAAATGTATGTATATTATTATTACACTTAGATTAGAACAACAATCTTTACTTTGTTAAGATAAGAAAATATATGTTTACCACATTAGACGGATTGCAACTTGCCAACAGTTATTTAGTTTATTTTGAAACTTACTTTTAAACAGATCATACTAATTATAAGGGTGAAGAAATGAAGTGGTTTTTAGTTTTCAAAATATTAGTATTTTGTACTATATTTACAAACCTTTTGTATGTAACAAATGGAGCAAAAATATTATCAATATTTGGATTTCCAGGACCTTCACAATATATAATGGCTTCAGCTTTATTAAAGGGTTTAGCTGAAAGAGGCCATGAGGTTACGTCCATATCAACTTTTCCCCAAAAAACGCCAGTAAAAAATTTTAGAGATATAGCAGTAATGGAAAATGCTAAACTATTCGATAGTAAGTTAAATTAATTTACAAAAAAAAAAAAAAAAAAAAAAAAACTATTTATTTTATTAATCACTTTTTAACATTTAAGCTTTTACTAATGAGGCCGTGGGAGAGGAAAAGAAAGAAACCAATTTCTTTGAGGAGTTTGCGGAATTTTCTGAAATTGGTGTTAAAATGGTGCAAAATGTTTTAGAGAATCCAAAAGTCAAGGATATAATGAAAAATGAAAAATTCGATTTGATAATTGTGGAAACTTTATGTGATGCTTTATATGGCTTTGGTCAACATTTCAATGCGCCCATGGTGGGTGTATCCACCTTCGGCACAATTAACTTTATAGATGTTTTAGTGAATAATATATCTCCGATGTCGTATATACCACACATGGGTTTACCTTATGATAATCATATGAACCTGAAAGAAAGATTATGGAATGTTATTTTTAATATAATAGATGATTTACATTTCAATTTTATAAGGCTGCCGCTTCAGGAGAAACTTTTCCATAAATATTTTCCCAAATCCAAACATACTTTCGATGAAGCCCGAAAAAATGTCTCTTTGGTATTATTAAATCAACATTTCACCTTAAGTTATCCCAGACCATATGTCACGAATATGATTGAGGTTGGTGGCTTACATATAAAACAAAAACCCGACCCTTTGCCTCAAGATCTACAAGAATTTCTAGACAATGCCAGAGATGGTGTCATATATTTCTCCATGGGTTCTAATTTGAAAAGTAAAGATATACCAGCTGAAACATTAAAAGTATTTTTGGACACTTTTAGAGAATTAAAAGTAAAGGTTTTATGGAAATTTGAAGCTGAGACATTACTCAATAAACCGGATAATGTTTTTATTAAAGCCTGGTATCCGCAACCCTCCGTTTTGGCTCATCCTAATGTTAAGTTGTTTATTTCGCATGGCGGTTTTTTGAGCACCACCGAAACTATATTTCATGGTAAACCCATATTGGGTATACCGGTGTTTGGTGATCAACCCATGAATGTTAATAATGCTGTAAAATCCGGTTATGCTTTGTCCTTAAAATTGCATGAAATTACTAAAGAATCATTTAAGTCTAGCATAATGGAACTTTTAACTAATGATCGTTATACTAAACGGGTTCAACAATTATCCAAACGTTATAGAGATCAGCCGCAAACTCCCTTGGAAAAGGCTATTTATTGGATTGAATATGTCTTGAGACATGAGGGTGCCGTTCATATGCGTAATCCCGGTGTTGATTTAAACTATTTCCAGCAATATAATCTTGATGTTTTCGCTATATTAGTTGGTTGTTTATTGCTTGTACTTGGGGCTCTTGTCGCTGTTATAGGTTTTGTGGCTAAGCTGTTGGGCGGCAAGAAAAAATCTAAGAAAAGTTCGGGTAAAAATAAGATAAAACGTAGTTAATTTTATGAAATAAATGAGGTAGTTTTTTAATAAATACGTTTGTTACTTTTATTTGCGATATTTGTTAATTACTCTTACGCTGAATACAGTGGCGTTATCTTCATTTTTTTCATCCGGTTTGTAATAAAACCGGATAAAAATAAATCATTTATTTTTTTTTACGGTCTATCTATCTATCTATCTATCTATCTATCTATCTATCTATCTATCTATCTATCTATCTATCTATCTATCTATCTATCTATCTATCTATCTATCTATCTATCTATCTATCTATCTATCTATCTATCTATCTATCTATCTATCTATCTATCTATCTATCTATCTATCTATCTATCTATCTATCTATCTATCTATCTATCTATCTATCTATCTATCTATCTATCTATCTATCTATCTATCTATCTATCTGTCTATCAAAATCTTCAAAAATCAATTCACAATAGTAGAACTTATTAATAAAAAAATTTTTTATTTAAATTATTGATTAGAATTATTTGTGTCTCTCTTCCTATTTTGTTTGACATTCTGTCTCTCTGTATATATATTAGACAGCCCATGTGTGTGGTTGTCTTTCATCCGCTCTGTTTTTTTATACCCTTCACCTTCGTGAGAAGGGTATATATTAGTTTGTCATTCCGTTTGTAATTTTTATAATATAATTTTCCGACCCTCTAAAGTATATATATTCTGGATCCTTATAGATAGCGGAGTCGATTAAGCCATGTCTGTCCGTCTGTCTGTCCGTCTGTCTGTCTGTTGAAATCAGTTTTTAGAGGACCCCAGATATCGGCGAAATCCGAATCTTCAATAATTCTATTAGAAATGCTTTCGAGAAGATCGCTATTTAAAATCAGCAAAATCAGTCGGTAAATAACGGAGATATGAACAAAAATCCGAGACAACCTCTGAAAATTTCATCAAAAAATTGTTATAAAAGCAACAACAACACTGAATATAGAAAAAGATTTACATGTGTGTGTGTAGATGTATTTGGTTTTATTCAGCTGTGTATTTTTTGTTTTGTTTGGAATCCAAACATACAAAAAATACACAGCAAAAAAATATGATTTGCATTTTTTGTTAAAATAAAATAATATTCCCTTTTTTATTGCAAATATATTTTGTAATGAATAGAAAAAAGTATTTAAAACGTTTTTCAATTATAAGAGAGTAGATTGTGAGTTATTGTACAATCATTTTTATGCGAATAATGTAAGTTTGAAATTTAAAACTAACACAAATTTTTCCCAAGTGCTTTTGAAAACAATTTTTTTTACGATAAACAAAAACAAAATCTACGTCTCGTCAATGTTTGCCAGCAATGAATCAGAGGTCGAAGTCGACCGGCTTCGAGTCGGAGCTTAGCCGCCGCCGAACTATATTTAGTTGCTTGAGCCGCCGCCGAAATATTCGGCTTAAATCGACTCAAATTTTTTTAATGTTTTTATCAACAAGACTGTAAGATCAATTATGTTTAAAATACACTATGGTGAAGGGTATATAAGATTCGGCACAGCCGAATATAGCACTCTTACTTGTTTTTTTTGGTTTGTCTGTCAAGCTGAAAATACAACTGATTTCCAACAGTAGGAGACATTTTAAATATTCTCATAATTAATAAGATTTGTTTGCTCTTAAGAATATTTAAAATCACAATCTAATACCTGAACTTTGGAATAACAAAAACATTTTATATTAAAATTATAGACTAATATATATTTTAAACAAGTTATCTTTGCATTAATTAATAAATAAATGATGACATTGTAAAATTATATACAAAAAATATAAATTTGTTTGTTTTGGTCTCTCGAAACCTGATTTGTTGTCTTATTCATAAATATTTATAACAGGTTTATAAAACAAATTTTTGTTGTCAATAAATCCTAAGCTATGTGTGTATTTGTTAGAAATATTTAAGTTTTAATTCCGTTTAAAAAAAAACAGCCAATTGACTCCAGATTTTTAAGTGGTCATTTTGGCTGCATTATTTTCAATTTTTAGTAATAAATACATACATTTAGATGTTCATTAGGGTGTTCCGTGTACCATTTTTATAGTTGTTTTAATGTACTAAATACGAAAAAAATAACATATTTTTTTGAAAAGTGTCTCAGTTTCCTATCACAGGTTAAAAATCTTGAATCTGATTAGTACATAAATACTTATCGAATGAAATTTTTCTCGGGACACTCTAATGAACATACATACAAACACACCCAAGTACATATGTACATATGCATGCGTACCTCTTGAGTTGTAGCCGGCAAAAACTTTCATTATCAATGAAAATAGTTTGCACTGATATTCTTAGTTATCTGTAAGTCATTAATAGACTCCTTCTAAGTAATGCAATTGTCATTGAAAAGTATGATGTTGGGTAAGTGCAAGTCATTACCATGTTTTTGCTGGGTATGCATAGAGTACAAACGCACCGAAAAATATGTGTATTTATTGTTTGCTTTGTTAAAAAAGAATAAAATTTATCAAATTCAAACACACAGTAAATTTCTATTAAACAATTTATTTAATTTAGTTTGATAGCTCAAAATTTTTTGAAAACATTTTCAGTTTGTTTAAAGAATTTCATGCGTACACACTATACACATTACTAAAATGAAATTGTTTTTATTTATAAAATTATTTACTATATCTACAATATTATCTACGACATTGATAATTGAAACAAATGGAGCAAAAATATTATCAATATTTGGTTATCCCGGACCATCACAATATATAATGGCTTCAGCTTTACTAAAAGGTTTAGCAGAACGAGGTCATGAGATCACGTCCATATCAACGTTTCCCCAGAAAACTCCCATTAAAAATTTTCGTGATATAGCAGTAATGGAAAATGCTAAATTATTTGAATGTAAGCAGTAAAATTAAATGATTATTTTAATTAATTCTATTAAATATTAATCTTATTTCGTATAGCGGTAATGTCTACGGCGGTTGTTGACAAGAAGGAGAAAACATTCTTTGAAGAATTATTTGAGTTTTCTGAATTTGGTTATCAAATGGTAAAAAACGTAATGGAAAACTCTCAAGTTAAAGATATTTTGAAAAATGAAAAGTTCGATTTAATTATATTGGAAGCTCTATACTGTGATGCCTTGTATGGTTTGGGTCAACATTTCAATGCCCCTATGGTGGGTGTATCCACCTTTGGTACTATAAATTTTGTTGATGTTTTGGTGAATAATATATCGCCCATGTCCTATATACCACACATGTCCTTATCCTATGACAATCATATGAATCTTAAACAGAGACTGATTAACGTAATCGCCAGTATTACGGATGATTTTCTGCATAATTTTTTAATGCTGCCTCCACAAAAGGAACTTTTTGAGAAATATTTTCCATCCTCTAAGCTGACATTCGAAGAAGCTCGTAAAAATTTCTCTTTGGTTTTGTTAAATCAACATTTTACTTTGGGTTTCCCAAGACCTCTGGTACCCAATATGATTGATGTGGGTGGTTTGCATATAAGTCAAAAACCTGATCCTTTGCCTCAAGATTTACAAGAATTTCTCGATAATGCCACTGAAGGTGCTATATATTTTTCCATGGGTTCAAATTTGAAGAGCAAGGACATACCAGCTGAAACCATAAAAGTTATACTAGACACTTTTAGAGAATTAAAAGTAAAAGTGCTATGGAAATTTGAAGATGAGTCACTACCCAATAAGCCGGATAATGTTTTCATAAAATCCTGGTATCCCCAGCCCTCTGTATTGGCGCATCCAAATGTTAAACTATTCATATCTCATGGTGGGTTCTTGAGTACCACAGAAACCATATTCCATGCCAAACCCATACTAGGCATACCCGTTTTTGGTGACCAACCTATGAATGTTAAAAATGCTGTTAAAGCAGGTTATGCTTTATCCTTAAAGTTGGATGAAATCACTAAGGAATCCTTTAAATCCACCATTATAGAACTTTTAACAAACGATCGTTACACTAAGAGAGTCCAGCAGTTATCGAGACGTTATAGAGATCAGCCTCAAACTCCCCTGGAAACAGCCATTTATTGGATTGAATATGTTTTAAGGCATGAAGGTGCCCCTCATTTACGGAATGCTGGAATGGACTTGAATTATATCCAGCAATATAATATCGATGTGTTTGCTATATTAGCTGTAGTTTTTCTTATGATTATTATTGTTTTTGTAATTTTTATACGTTTATTGGTAAGGTGTATTTGTGGCAATGGAAAATCAAAGAAAACTGTTGGTGCAAGTAAAATTAAAAGTAATTAATAAACAAGATATTAAATGATAAGGATGATGTTTTGAAATTTACTAGTAGAATATGTATGAATGTATTGGAATCGAATTATAGTTTTTTTATTTTATTATTAAAATTTTGTTAACATTTTAATATTTTTTCAAGTAACAATAACTTTGGAACATATCTCGATTATTGAGTTTATCGTTTAGACAATATGTAAAAAATGCATTGCATGTAACTAACTAACTAACTAACTAACTAACTTACTAACTAACTAACTAACTAACTAACTAACTAACTAACTAACTAACTAACTAACTAACTAACTAACTAACTAACTAACTAACTAACTAAGTAACTAACTAACTAACTAACTAACTAACTAACTAACTAACTAACTAACTAACTAACTAACTAACTAACTAACTAACTAACTAACTAACTAACTAACTAGCTAACTAACTAACTAACTAACTAACTAACTAACTAACTAACTAACTAACTTACTAACTAACTAACTAACTAACTAACTAACTAACTAACTAACTAACTAACTAACTAACTAACTAACTAACTAACCAATTAACTAATTAACTAACTAACTAACTAACTAACTAGCTAACTAACTAACTAACTAACTAACTAACTAACTAACTAACTTACTAACTAACTAACTAACTAACTAACTAACTAACTAACTAACTAACTAACTAACTAACTAACCAATTAACTAATTAACTAACTAACTAACTAACTAACTAACTAACTAACCAACTAACTAATTAACTAACTATCTTTTTTTTAATTTAATTTAATCTTTATTTGCTTAAAACTTCATCTATCTAACTAACTAACTAACTAACTATCTAACTATCTAACTAACTAACTAACTAATTAACTAAATTTATAGAATAATTAGGTTTGATAGAATTATTGTACATTCTGAAACTACCCAGCAGTTCGACGGGACAGTCCCGAACTGACCACTTAACCTACCACTTGTGGTGGCCCCTAGCCACCTGACTACCCAGGTGACTAACCATTTTAACATGGGCTTGTTCTACGAGGAAGTCAATCATCACTCTTCACCGTACAAAGAAACAGTAAAGAGACAATTGCCTCCGCTCTCACTTACAAAGGGGACACTAAAGTGACGACTGTCTTCATTCTCGTTTACAAAAGAGTTTTTTTGTGACGAAAGGCCAAAAACTTACGAATTGGAGTCAGCCAGGTGGTAAGATATTAATGGAACTTAAATTTCATAATTTCAAGTGTCTACTCTCTAGAATACTATGAGACAATAATGTGACGATTGACCCGAAAAATATACATTTGAGTCAACCAGATGGGTAGAATAACTACTTTCGGAAGTACAACAAAAAAAACTACTTCTAAGAGTATAATCTCTAGGTTACATGAGGACAGTTAACTCCGACGACTGTCTCCGATTCCGCTTACAAAGAGGACACTAAAGTGACGACTGTCTTCACTTTTGGGCTCTACGAGAATCGGTATATGATTGGCCCAATCCCCCATAAAGGTCCCCTTCAGAAAATAACTTTAACGCTCATTACTGGCTTATAAATACTAGTAAATTTGACATAAACAAATTCTATACAAAACAAAATCTATGTACAACATTTTATTTGTAAATTACTCATACGCTCATAGTATAGAAATTTAAATAATATCCCAGCAAAAAATAATTGATGTCATACTTTACAAAATACATCTTAATCATAATTAAAAATGCGATTACACTTTTATAAACCAAATATTTCTTTACAAATGAAAATCCAGTCAATAGTAAGAAAATATATATAGAAAAGTCGTTACAAATAACATATTTGAAGTACATTAAGTTTTGGTGAAAAACCGGTGAAATTTTCATATGAAAGTCATTAACAGAATGTGTTTTATTTTTGACATTCAAGTATCAGATTTTAACTGCTTCTTAAACTTAGATGTAGTTCAGAGTTGCCAACAATGAACAACATCCCTCCAATGACACGCTAATGTAAAATTCATAGGTTTTTCACCCGAATTTGAAGCACTTCGAGTTACTAGTTCTGATGAAAATACAACTTGTTTTTCCACACTTTTTTGCTGGGATATTTTGTTTTCAAAAATTAATACTTTGTTACTTCAAAAGAGCTCGTTCCATAAGATTCGGCCGAATATAACACTCTTAATTGTTTTTTTTTTTTTTTTGTTTTATTAAAAAATTCTCTATCATCGCGGCAATGTTTTTAAATATTTCATCACTTTTCCATTTGAATCTATTTACTATAAAATGATTAGAAATAAAATTTATAGATTTCTAGATAAGGAAAATATAAAAAGCTTTTGTGGACAAGTACGTATTCTACCCTACAATAATTTAACTTTGTATTATAAGTATATATTTAGTTTATAATAAGTGTTGCCCTTAGACAGTTGTGAAATGAAATTAAATCCACTTTTAATTTGTGCCACATTTTTTTTATTTTTAACTCAAACAAATGGAGCAAAAATATTATCAATATTTGGCTATCCAGGACCATCACAATATATAATGGCTTCGGCTTTATTAAAAGGTTTAGCCGAACGTGGCCATAAGGTTACGTCCATATCAACTTTTCCCCAAAAAACGCCAGTGAAAAATTTTAGAGATATAACAGTAATGGAAAATTCTAAACTCTATGAGGGTAATATTAATTAAAAATGTATTTCTAATAATATCAATTAAATGATAGTTTTTCATTTCCAGCTACAATGACTGAAGCGGTTGGTGAGGAGAAAAAGAAAAGTTTTTTCGATGAGTTATTTGAATTCACTGATGTTGGCGTCCAAATGGTAACAAATGTGCTGGAGCATCCAAAAGTTAAGGATATTATGAAAAATGAAAAATTCGATTTAATAATTGTAGAAGCTTTATTATGTGATGCTCTATATGGTTTGGGACAACATTTCAATGCTCCTCTAGTGGCTGTATCCACTTTTGGTACCATCAATTTTGTTGATGTTTTAGTAAATAATATATCGCCCATGTCGTATATACCTCACATATCGTTGCCTTATGATAATCGCATGAATCTTCAAGAAAGACTGGTCAATGTTGTCTCTAGTGTTTTAGATGACTTTTGCTATAATTTCCTTATGTTGCCGCCACAGAAAAAACTTTTCCATAAATATTTTCCTTCCTCTCAAATGACATTTGATGAAGTGCGAAAAAATGTCTCTTTAGTTTTGTTAAATCAACACTTTACCTTAAGTTATCCCAGACCATATGTAACCAATATGATTGAGGTTGGTGGCTTACATATAAAACAAAAACCTGATCCTTTGCCTCAAGATTTACAAGAATTTCTCGATAATGCCACTGAAGGGGCCATCTATTTCTCAATGGGTTCTAATTTGAAAAGTAAAGATATACCAGCTGAAACTTTAAAAGTATTTTTGGACACATTTAGAGAATTAAAAGTAAAAGTTTTATGGAAATTTGAAGCTGAAACATTACCCAATAAACCGGATAATGTTTTTATCAAAGCCTGGTATCCACAACCCTCCGTTTTGGCTCATCCTAATGTTAAGCTGTTTATATCGCATGGCGGTTTCTTGAGTACCACCGAAACTATATTCCATGGTAAACCCATATTGGGTATACCGGTTTTTGGTGATCAGCCTATGAATGTTAAAAATGCTGTAAAATCCGGTTATGCTTTGTCTTTGCAACTAAAAGAAATTACTAAGGATTCTTTCAAATCTACTATTATGGAACTTTTATCAAATGATCGTTACACTAAACGGGTTCAACAATTATCGAAACGTTATAGAGATCAACCGCAAACTCCCTTGGAAAAGGCTATTTATTGGATTGAGTATGTTTTAAGACATGACGGTGCTGTTCATATGCGTAATCCTGGTGTTGATTTAAACTATTTCCAGCAATATAATCTTGATATTTTCGCTATATTAGCTGTAGGTTTAATTGCGGTTATTACAGTGTTAATATTAGTTATCCGTTTAGTGGCAAAATTGTTAAGTGGCACAAAAAAATCGAAGAAAAATAAAGTTAAGCGTAATTAATGAAAAAGAAAAAGATAGATATTAATAATTGAATACAATTGCATTTTGTAAACTTGTAAATTGCTATACAATTTATGTTATTTGATACTACAACTAAATAAATATTTTATTTATAAAATACTTTATCGAAAATAGGAATTTCTTTATCAATTTCTCATTTTGTGTAATTTTAAAATATTTCAATTTTACACGAAGTTTTTAATACTAAATAAACTGCATTGCGCTTTAAACAGATAATGCGGAAGGAAAGAAATGAAGTCAAATGGAATGACAGACAGACGGGGAGACAGACGGGGAGACAGACGGACAGACAGACGGAGAGACAGACGGACAGAGAGAATAACGGACGGACTAGCTAGATTGTCTTAAAAGATCCACAAATTCATCTTTGTTTGTAATATTAAACTATTTGATATTAAGCTTTGAAAAAGTTAAATCAAAAGTGAATTTGAAGTGCATTTTGATAATGCTTTAGGGCCCTTCACACTATCACACTTTGCGTACGTGAGGCAAATGAAAAAATAAATTAAATATTTTCCGTATGACAAAAAACGAAATAAAAGTATAAAACCATAACAAACCTTGATAACAGCTGTTTTACTTTTCTCTTTATACTCTACACAACTTCAGCTTAATATCATTTTCTGAGTCGATTTAGTTATGTCTGTCAGTCCATGAAACCATTATAATGATCCTGATACATCATGATCTTTTATTGTCTCAAGGACGAAGCCTATTGAAAATGGTTAACATCGATCCATTATTTGACTGTTTCCTCTGTATTTCACTCAATGTTTGATGGTTTCATTATATATTGCATTTAAGCGCTCCAATCCGTATTCTTCTACACATCATTTTGACAGATCATATTTTTGTGCTTGTTTGCTTGTTAGAAGGGAGCTTTAAGAGTAACAGGTGCAACTAAACAGCTAATCGAAGACAAACTTAGCGTATTTTGAAATTAGTACTGAACGATCAGGGACCGATCGCTATAAAACTTGTTAGAGAGATTTTGACTTGTAAGAAACTCTATTGTATTTGAAAACCAGTAATGGGTATAAAAGTTTCCTCTGAAAACGTGAACCGATATTGCCTACAGACAGACAGACAGACAGACGGGCATGGTTAATAATAAATAAAAATATATGTGACCAATATTTCAATGTGTTTTCAGAGTGGTTATAAAAAATGGACGTAGGTACGTTGGGTATTATTTGGACTTGTCTTTGGATTCGACTATTGATATGTATATAGGAGCCGCTGATCCAGCCTGAGTGTTTGGGAACATTTGTTTCTTTCACTTATTTTATTTTTTCTTTATTCCTCATTTTTATATTTTGTATGAAGAATTTTCGCTTTTGAAGGCGGGTTGTCCCTTTCTCACTGTAGATTCGCGACAGTATATAGTCTGAGTTCTCATTAGATTTTTCATATTTGAATCTGATTCCCAAATAAGTTCGTCTTCTGAAAATCATTATTAGAAATTGATGATTTTTTCGAATACTAAAGAAATCAATTCCTAATTGAGCCAAATCCCCATAAAGGATGCTGTTTCGAAAGATAAATATCGTTATATGATAAAATTATGATAGTGTAAATTCTCTATGTCAGATTAAATTTAAAAGCATATTCTAACTCTCTTATTTTTCTCTTTTCAAAAATTTGTGATCTTACACACACCTACAAACATATGAATGCCCAGCAGTTCGACGGGACATTCCCGAACTGACCACTTAACCTACCACTTGTGGTGGCCCCTAGCCGCCTGACTAAGAGTTTATTTGTGACGAAAGACCAAAAACATACGAATTGGACTCAACCAGGTGGTAAGATATTAATGGAACTTAAATTTCAAAATTTCAAGTGTCTACTCTCTAGAATATTATGGGACAATAATGCGACAATTGACCCGAAAAATATACATTTGAGTCAACCAGATGGTGGCATATTAGTAGAAAGTAATAATCATTTCACCAAACGATGGGTAGAATAAATACTTTCGGAAGTACAACTTTTAAGAGTATAATCTCTAGGTTACATGAGGACAGTAAAGAGTAAAGAGACTGTCTCCGCTTCCGTTTAAAAAGAGGACACTAAAGTGACGACTGTCTTCATTCTCGATTACAAAGGGTACATTCTTGACGAATGACCCGAAGCATACGAATTACGATCATCCAGGTGGTTAACTATTAATGGAAATAACTGTCTTTTTCGTATGCATTGACTCTTTGCCGAACTGCTGGGTTGTGATTCTACACACACACACACACACCTACAAACTTATACTATCATATGTTTTAAATTTATCAGTTCTCTTTAATAAACAAAATGTATTTATTAAGAGTAATATCTTATCGCAATGCATTTCATTGATAATAAGCTGAAATTATCAAATATTAAACTATAACTCTTAACGACAATCAATGGTAAATAAACAAAATAACTTAGAGAAAGCATTCATTATCGTTTTAGCGATTAAAGACTATAGAATGTTTAAATTTAATTTAATTATAAATGTATTAATTTTTTTATATCTATGGCAAACTCCTAAACAACTGGAAGCATCAAAAATTCTGGGAATTTTTGCTTTACCACAACCGGCCAAATATACCGTGACAACATCTCTGGTGAATGCTCTACATGAAAGAGGTCATGATATAACGCTTATAATAAGATGTAACAATCAACTAGATGTGTCTGCTCATATACGTAAAATAGTTATAGAAGATCGGGAGGAAATAACGAAAGGTTAGTTTTTTAAGTTTAAGAAACTGAAAGAAAAGATTTTTCTAATGACTTTTCTTGCTTTGCAGATTTTTTTAAATTTTCTTGCGAAAATTTAGATCAAAGTTTTTACCACAAATTACAGAATATTTTTGGCAAGGGAGCCCAAACAGTAGTAAATATTTTTAATAATACACAGTTTCGAGATATTATGAAAAATGAAAAATTTGATATGATAATGCTGGATACGTTTATGACTGAGGCTTTATATGGTTTGGGAGAATATTTTAATGCTTCCTTGGTGGGTGTTTCTAATTTTGGATCTCTAACCTCCTTGGACACAATGGTGGGCAATGTCTCACCTTTATCGTTTATACCGTCATTATTTATACAGCATACTTTTGAGGTGACATTTTGGCAGCGTTGTTTAAATGTTGCCTTATATGCAGTTGATGTAATGACTTATGAACTTTTACAGAAACCGCTGCAGCGTACAATTTATAAAGATCTATTTCCCAATGCAACTCTTACTTTTGATCAGGCTTGTCGTAATTTTGCTTTAGTTTTACTAAATCAACATTTTTCTTTAAGTTTTGCTCGTCCCTATGTACCCAATATGATCGAGGTGGCTGGTTTGCATATAAAGGAAGAATTGCAACAATTGCCCTTTAATATTCAGCAATTTTTAGATAATTCTTCTCAAGGAATTATATATTTTTATCTAGGTGTTAGTGAGGATTTATTTAATGCAAATCCCAATAACTCGTTGATTGTTTTAAAAACATTAAAGGATTTAAATTATAATATCGTTTGGAACATGCACTATATGTCCATAGAATTTCAGAAATTTGACAATATCTTACATGTCCGTAATGTGTCCCACTATTCACTTTTGGCTCATCCTTATATTAAGCTCTTCGTAACAAATGGTGAATTGCTTAGCATTATAGAGGCTGTTTATTATGCCAAACCCATTTTGGGTCTACCCATGTTTGCCGATCAACATGTAAATATTAATATGGCCATCAAAACAGGTTATGGTCTCGGTTTAATCCTTAAACAACTTAATGAGTTGAAATTAAAACAAACTATTTTTGAACTTTTAAATAATTCTCGTTATGCCAACAAAATTAAAGAATTATCGAATGTTTTCCATGATCAACCTATTAAACCGCTAGATAAGTCTATTTATTGGCTAGAATATGTCCTGAGACACAAGGGTGCTAAACAATTGCGTGTCAAGGGACGTTTTTTGAATTTTTGGCAATTTCATAATATTGATGTTTTTATAGCATATCTAATAGTATTTGCTATATTAGTATTTATTATATGGTTTATAACGAAATCTATATATTTGTTGTTACATAGAAGTAAGCAGAATTTACAAAATAAAGTTAAAATAAATTGAATATAAACATTTTTATTTATATACATATGTACATCAAAAAAGAAATAATTTAATTTAATATCTTTGTATGTTTGCTATGATGATTTTTCAACATTTTTTTAATAAACTAAACTTCTGAGAATCTACTAAAAAATAAAACTAAAATAACTTTGCTGTTATTCTTAATTAAATATGTATGTATGTACACACATATGTATATTTATAGTCTATCACTGTACCCTACATATAACAATACTAAGTGTATAACAAGTAAGAAGTTATTGTTGGGCGATGCACAGTGGTATAGGAAAAAAAAAAAGAGGGAAATAATTCGGTAACTTCTAAACGGTTAATCCGATTTTAATGAAATTTGGTATGCACAAAGAGGAGGTGTTTACGAGTTTAGGTTTTGAATTTGGACCTTATAGGCCAACCAGGGGCCCGGCGGGGGGTCCTCAAATTAGGACACCTCGGCTATGTAAAATTTTTAAAACGATCCTATTTCTTCATTTGAGTTCCGATTTAAAAAAAATTTCGTATATAGAATCTCCTCATCGAGCACTATAAAAAATGTCGTCATAGCAGTAAATTATCTCTTATAGTTTAGGAGATATTCGCATTTGAAAATTAAAATTTTAAAATTTTTACCGTTCTTACTTTAGTTTTTTGATAATAGCGGGTCCAAATATTCCCGATTTTCTCCATTTCTTTTTTTATTCGCTTAACAACAAGTTTATATATCAAGCAGTGAAAGAATTATGTAAAAATCATGACTGAGTCCAAAGTTATAGGCATTTTAATTTAAAAAATTACAAAAAGACGATTTTTTGCCATTTTTTTTGGGAAAAAAGTATCTTTTTCTTTTTAAGTTATCTAAAAAGTTTCTAAGAAGATGTATATAGAATTTATACTTTTTGAAAAGCATTTTTTATAGTGCTCGATGAGGAGATTCTATATACGAATTTTTTTTAAATCGGAACTCAAATGAAGAAATAGGATCGTTTTAAAAATTTTACATAGCCGTGGTGTCCTAATTTGAGGACCCCCCGCCGGGCCCCTGGTTGGCCTATAAGGTCCAAATTCAAAACCTAAACTCGTCAACACCTCCTCTTTGTGCATACCAAATTTCATTAAAATCGGATTAACCGTTTAGAAGTTACCGAATTATTTCCCTCTTTTTTTTTTCCTATACCACTGTGCGATGCAGACCATATAATACCCTACACGAATAAAATGTGATTTAGTTTTTCATAATAAAGCATATACGTTGAATTGTACTTTGCCTCAGATATACTTAAGCCTTTTATTGTTTAATAAAACTGTGGATATTTAAGTTAAAATTTAAAGGGGGCTTTTTATAGGGGATAGGGTCAAATGAGGAACTATGATTATAAAGTCCTTGAGAGTCATCAAGGCTAATATAAAAATTGGTTTGTATAGTTTGAAATTGTGGACTGATCTTTACAATTTTCAACAGGCTTCGTCTACGATACTTCAGAAGATCATGTGCCAAATTTCATTGCATTTTCTTCAAAATTGAGAACTGTATTTTGATTACAATGTTTACAAGTTCTATTGGGGGGTTCAGTTGTATGGGGGCTTGGTGAAATAATGAACCGATACTAATCATTTTCAATAGGCTTTGTCCCTGGGTCAATGAAAGATCATGTACCAAAATTCATTGAATTATCTTCAAAATTGCGACCTGCAGTTTGATTACAAGATTAACATGGATGGACAGACATACAGACAGACTGTCGATAGTTTTAACGTGAGCACCTGCCGTGTCGGCCTTATCTCACGGTTGTCTTTTTCATCCACAGGGTAGACTTGAGAACGGTCTACCATCGCCCCTTTGTCTTCAATGAAGACGCAGGTGGCAATTTTTGCACATTGGCTATGACCGGTACCATGCGCAAGTACTTTGCTGGAGTACTCGAGCTATCTAATCTCTTGCCAAAGTAGTCACGTTGTAAAACAACCACACTACTGTGGCTCTGTTGATTCGGCAACAGCACCTAGAGACGTAACCGGTGGACCGAAGCACGATCCATCAATAAGCCGTAGACATCGTTCTTACTCACATATATATGTATATGATATCTTTCATCCATCATCATTCAACCCAGCACACATCTCATTTATTCGACACATTCATAGAGAAAAACATACGACACACTCATTTAGGTATACGGGTGGGGTAAGGCCCGTATACCTCTACATTCATTCTATATTTTATACAACTGACACCAACTCATTTCCAACGCTTAGTCCCACAGTCACTCCTCTATGGGGTATCTGTTGATTTTCGGCAACAGCACCGAACCTTATCCCGAAATATTGACTATTATCATGCATCAGTCTTTTAACCGCCACTTATTCTCTTCCCGCGAATTTGGGTTCAACCAACAGCCACTACGTGGATCCCGAAGGAACCTCAACCAACAGACCAGCCAGGACATAGTCCTGCGGGCAACTGGCCACCCGTAGTACCAGATTATGCGGTGCTCTGGTCAGACCTCTGGCAATCTATGCAGTAGACTGAGACAACCAATTTTTCAGTCCCGGTCAGACTGGAGGTATTGGGCCCTCTTTATACCCCGGGATTGCAATAACACCAAGGCGGAGGTCTTCGCCAAGGTAACATGCCCCCGGGGGGGAGGACAGACATACAGACAGACGGACATACCTAAATCGACTCAGAAAATGATTCTGAGCCGATTGGTATACTTAAAGGTGGGAATAGGACAAATATTATTGTGCGTTACAAACATCAGCAAAAACCCAATATACTTTCCCCACTTAAGTGGTGTAGGGTATTAAAAGAAATTGATTCTTTTCGCATCTTTGGAAATCAATAAACATTACTTCCACAAAAGGTAAAAAAAATCTCTTAGTGCTTCTTTTGAAGTGGCAATTAATGTTATTTTTTGGATTTTAAGAAAGCTTTAACTGAATACTCTCCCTGAGGTAAGGTTTACTTCATATGGGTACTAGCCCACTCGGGAGTAGTTGGCAATAAAATGGCGAATGCAATAGCTTTAAAGGGAAAGGAGCCTGAAAAACGGAAAAGCATTCGACGTAACAAAAGTTGAACTAAAAATATGGGTGAGAGAATCCCATAAGGCCTATTGGAATAATGAAACAGAGGGTAGAACCACGAGGATCCTATGGGGTGACCCTGATGAGAGCAAGACAAAAAAACTTCTCAAAATGAGCTAGTCTGATGGTACACATTCTGAGTGGACACACAGTATTACGAGTATATCTATGCGAAATTGCTTGTCCGGTTTCAGACGAATGTAGAGCATGTGAAGAGGACAGTGAAACTGAGGAGCACTTTTTTTGCCACTGCCAGCCATTCGTCGAAGTTAGATCCAAATATCTTAAAAGTGATGTTATTCCGGAAATAACGTAAATAACGGACGGACATAGCCAGATAGACTCAAAATTTGTTAAGGACCCAGAGTATATGTACTTAGATATATATTTCTTGGTGTTACACATTTAATGATCAAGGTGGTAAAAAAGGAATAGAGAAAAGTGAAGACTTTTTACAAAAGTAGCACTTTTAAGCACTTTTTGTTTATAGCCTGGTACTATTCAAACTTTCTATTAAGTATATAAAACACGATACTGTTGTGTAATGACTTGCCGTCGAATAGAGTAAATTGCTAAGATTGCTATTTGTATTAGTATGTATTTTTCAACAAAATATCCCTAAAAATCGTCACCACCAAATATATTCCTATAATTTGTTGTATTTTTAATTGTTATCTCGGTTTTAATTAGTTGACATTTTTGTCTTTTACAGTTTGTTTCATAAATTTTATTGTTTTTCTCGTTTTTGTTTGCTACATGTTTGTGTGAAATGTGAATGTATTACTATGTAATGGCTTAGGGCCTTTTTATTGCTGTTACTACTATAGTAATATTAGCTAAAATTTATATACACATACATGTAGACTGTTTATTGTATATACATACTCACACATAAATAACTAAGGATATATTTAGCTAAATCAGCAAAATATTTACACAGTCTTTTGAATAATAAAATAAACTACGGTTGTATTTAGTTTACATGTAACATTAATATACATATATACATATGTATATATGGTCAATATATTTATGTGTGTATATAAATATGTATAAATTATATAAAACATACGATATCACAACCATTGGCTATTTACCATATGGTCCATATACAAACATTCAATGATGTTTATGATGATGACAACAACGATGATGTTAGATAGTTTTAGCTTCAATATTATTGAAGTAATAGTGATGTATTTGTTTAGACAGTATTGCCATTTTATGAAAAACAAAAAGAAAAAACCATTTGATTACAATTTGGGAAAGTTAATTAAAGTACAACAAAGTGGAGGAGAAAATAATTTTAACAGAAATATCATGTTATAGATAAAACTTAATTTTAGTAATTTGATTTTTCTGACATCAGAAACAATTGTTCGATAATATCAATAATCTTTTCATACTTTATTATCATTTTACTCGATGTTTACTAGAACTGAACTAAAACTGAACTAGAACTGAACTCGAACTGAACTAGAACTGAACTAGAACTGAACTAGAACTGAACTAGAACTGAACTAGAACTGAACTAGAACTAAACTAGAACTGAACTAGAACTGAACTAGAACTGAACTAGAACTGAACTAGAACTGAACTAGAACTGAACTAGAACTGAACTAGAACTGAACTAGAACTGAACTAGAACTAGAACTGTACTAGAACTGAACTAGAACTAAACTGGAACTTTTTTTATTTAGTAGATTCTACTAAAAAATAGATTTTTTTTTAAGAATATTCAATCCTTTATGATTTTGCTTATAAAAAACTATTTTTCATTATAAATTGTAATTGCTTCTGAAAGATGTACAAATTCTTCAATATTAAAGAAAATTGTGTTTTTCAAAATATATAAAAATTTACACCCATCAAATGTCATCTTTGCTTTAAAGGATTAATCCTACCCAAAAAAAAACCCATCACTTTATTTTAATTTCGTAAAATCAAAACCTGTTGATAAGAAAAGAACTACAAACATTTACTTAATTACAAAAATCTATAAAATTTGATTTGCACAAATGTATTGTATGCCTAGGAAAATAATTAGAAATTTTATATGAAATGCCATAAAAATCAAATAAAATAATTTTAGCATTTTTACGGCCTTTAACTAACTTTTCTCCATAAACTATTTATTAATGCAAAGCAACATACTTATGTAACAAATTGAGTAGATAAAATTTACTAATGACAGCATTAAATATCTAGAAACTCTTAAAAAACTATCTAACCTTTTAATCATATTAGAAATTTTTGGAAACTAAAAATCCTCAATAAATATAGTCAATTTGTATTATACCCAGGCTTTTATTGTTTAAGTTATTTTCTCCTCCTCATTGTTGCTGTGTCTGCTTTTATCTATTGTTTGTTAAATTAGGGAAATCTAATGAGTCAACATGGGCAGTAGCAAAACCTCAAACTATTTGGCCACACTCTATGTTGTTTTTGATAGTAAAATACCAACCGAAAAATGATTTTAATTAATTAGGCTTTTATGAGGCATGCAACCCAGATCCAAGCACACTCTCATACTTGCGTATGTATACATAAAACATAGTTTTACTACCACACATACAGATATAAGTATTTACATACAAATAAATATAAAACTAAAACATGATAATAAAATGTACAAAATAGTTAGCAGAAAAAAATAAAATTACATACATAAATTTTTTTTCTCGCCATGTTTGTTAATATTCGTGTTGGAAAGTTAAATTTTAACATCAAAACATGTAATATAAATCATGTGGTATCGTAAACCGTATATTAGCATAGAATTGTTTTATTTTTTAAATATTTTGACTAGTTTTGATCCAAAAGTTGCACACTTTGACCTAAGTTAATTTTTAAAAATAAACAATATCCAACTTTTGATCATTATTCAAAACGGTTATAGGTTAGTACTAGTTCAATTGTAGTTCAGTTCAAGTTCAGTTCTAGTTCAGTTCTAGTTCAGTTCTAGTTCAGTTCTAGTTCAGTTCTAGTTCAGTTCTAGTTCAGTTCAAGTTCAGTTCAAGTTCAGTTCTAGTTCAGTTCTAGTTCAGTTCTAGTTCAGTTCTAGTTCAGTTCTAGTTCAGTTCTAGTTCAGTTCTAGTTCAGTTCTAGTTCAGTTCTAGTTCAGTTCTAGTTCAGTTCTAGTTCAGTTCTAGTTCAGTTCTAGTTCAGTTCTAGTTCAGTTCTAGTTCAGTTCTAGTTCAGTTCTAGTTCAGTTCTAGTTCAGTTCTGGTTCAGTTCTAGTTCAGTTCTAGTTCAGTTCTAGTTCAGTTCTAGTTCAGTTCTAGTTCAGTTCTAGTTCAGTTCTAGTTCAGTTCTAGTTCAGTTCTAGTTCAGTTCTAGTTCAGTTCTAGTTCAGTTCTAGTTCAGTTCTAGTTCAGTTCTAGTTCAGTTCTAGTTCAGTTCTAGTTCAGTTCTAGTTCAGTTCTAGTTCAGTTCTAGTTCAGTTCTAGTTCAGTTCTAGTTCAGTTCTAGTTCAGTTCTAGTTCAGTTCTAGTTCAGTTCTAGTTCAGTTCTAGTTCAGTTCTAGTTCAGTTCTAGTTCAGTTCTAGTTCAGTTCTAGTTCAGTTCTAGTTCAGTTCTGGTTTAGGTTTAATTCTGTTGAACTGTTGTTCAGATCTAAACAGTCCGGTAATACGGTTTAATTCCTGATTTTGAAAGTAAAACTTTTTCTAATTAACATACGTTATTGTTGTTCTTTAATGAAAACAAAATCTATGATCTTTTGTTTTATGTTAATAAAAAAAACGAAAAGCTCATAACTGCTTAGCCATTCATTTTATTGGGTCATTGTCATGATTTCATTTAATTTTGTCTCTTTTGGTCGTTTGGTTTTTATTATATGTGTGCGAGTATGTGGTTACCATTTTCGTGGCATTTATTTTGATGACGATGACACTTTACAACTTTAATATAAATAAAAGAAACAAATATAAACGCTTGTCTGGTTTAACAGCTGAATTTATAGAAACATAAAAACGTGTAGTTAAAAAGGATCGTTGTTAGAAATTTTTCACTTGTCCTGTAAACTTTTGGCCAAAAAGTGTGAGAAATACTTGGCTTAAATATAATTATATAGTTTTTTATATTTATGGACCATAATTTCCTTATGACTTGCAGTATAAAATTTAGACTGACACACATTCATGTATTTAATACAATGCTTTTTTTACATAAATTTTGCAATTACCGGCAGGATTAATGTATGGAATGGAAACCGGTTTAAGCATTTATTAATAATAATTTAATAAGAAAATTTGTCTTTAGAAATAAGTAATATACTATAATTGAATTGAAATATGTTAAATAAAAAATAAAGTAAATTCTAATTTAATATAAATGTCAACAATAATTTGAAACTCAGAAACGCCCTCACATGTAAAAAATAAATAAAAATTAACTTAAAACATTTCAATTCAATGCCGTCATTAAAATATTGTTTCAATTATAGGATCTTAATTTTCTTTCTTTGTGTGTATACTATTTGGTATATATGTTTGTATATCAGTGTGTTTTCTATTTTAGCCAACCTTTTTAATTTGCCCTTTTTTGATAGCAATTTTTTGGTTGTCCCTAAATTTCATTTTTTTCAGTTTTGATTAAATCTTGTGTTTGTGTGTGTAATCATAATTGATCAATTGAGTGTAAATGTGGGCGGCGAATCATAGTCCACAAAAGGGAATATATTAAATACGATAAGAAGATAGAAAAAATTATAAAATTGTTGTAGTTATGCATGCATGTATTGAACATGTATGGGTTTAAATAATGAAGGAATTAACTTGACTTGCCTGCTTGATTTTGGCAATTTTTTGATTTTTTTCTTCTACAGAATATATTGGTTAAATTATAACATCAAAAAAGTTCCCATCCTCCAATAAAGCTGCTTGTAAATTGGAGGTTGGGAGCTGAAATAGAAATGTTATATTGAATGTGAGAAGAGTAAGAAGTATAAGGATTATGTACCTACCGCTATGCTGAATCATATATATCGAAGGTTAGAAAATTTTGGGAGTTTTGCTGGCGCCATTCCGGTCTGAGTTTTAAAACCCTTTGGTTGTAATCAACATTACCTCCTTTTGGTGGTAGCCGGATAACTGTGGGTTGGCTTTCCTCAGTTTTGCACTGGTGCAATATACAAAAACTGTTCCATATAATTCGTTTTCTGTGAAGTAACTCTATGACATAATTCTTAGGTACTCTTTTAAACTGGCAGATAACAATTGACAATATATATCCTGTATAAAGTTCCTTTTAGGCAATGATTTGAACTCCCTTTGTAGGATATAATTTTAATCGAAACAGGTACAATGCGCACTCGCAACTAAGCGACTATTCTAGCAAGTTGGTCAAAGCCAAAAGTTAAATGACACCTTATTAATGTAAACTTCTTGGATGGTTTTATACAAACACCAGAAAGTTTTGAATTGCGTAAACATAATATATCAGGATCTGTGAGATATTGATTTTGGAAAAGAGTTTGTGGTGAAGCAGAACAATACAGAGGATGATTCATGATGATGAGGATGACCAGCGAAATGCAATGAGCTCTCAAATGAGCTGCCTTGTACACATTCCTTCACTCGAACGTATACTCATACATGTATCTTTATTTTATAAAATTATTCAGAGAACAATTTTTTTACTATCAGCCTTTCGCTACTTCAAACTCTAGTATAAATCATAAACGGATATGTGCATTTAAAGCCCGAAAACTGAAACATATTTCCGTCTTCTTTTTCACCAAAAATGGCTTCCGGAACAGTGTCTTACATCTTACATTAAGAGACAAAATGTAAGTTGAACGATATCAGTTTATATGTTTAAATGTAAAACTGTAAGAGAGCCGAATGTACTTGCTATATGTATGTGGGTGCTGGAGCACATTATTGCAACAGTGGATAGGATCACTAAAATTGTATAAAGTGGTCCCAGCGATAGTCAGGCCAGGTGTCTTCTAAGGCCCAAATTATAATAATGACACTTATAGTTTTTATTGTAAATATATATATCTCTGTTATTAATGGATCGATTTTGTTTTCATACCCTACACCACTTTAGTGGGGAGAGTATATTAGGTTTGTGCTAATGTTTGTAACGCACAATAATATTGGACATATACCCACCTTAAAGTATACCAATCGGATAGTATCATTATCTGAGTCCATTTAGCAATGTCCGACCGTCTGTTTTTCTGTCTGTCTGTCCGTCCGTCCATGTAAACCTTGTAATCAAACTACAGGTCGCAATTTTGAAGACAATTCAATGAAATTTGGTACATGATATTCTATTGCCCCAGGGATGACCCCTATTGGAAATAGTAAAGATTCATTATTTCACCAGGCTCCAATACAACTGTACCCCCGAATAAAGCTTGTAAACCTTTTAATCAAACTACAGATTAACATTTTGGAGATAATTCCATGAAAATTGGCACATGATCTTATGTGCTACCATAGACTTAGCCAATTGAAAACGGTTAACATTGGTCCATTATTTTACCTAGCCCCCATACAATAGGGCTTGTAAACCTTGTATTCAAACTACAGGTTGCAATTTTGGAGATAATTCAATGAAATTTGGCACATGATATTTTGTAAAATCGTAGACGAAGCTCCATACTAGCCTTAATGACCCTCATGAACTTTATAATTATAGGGTCTCATTTGATCCTAGCCCCTAAAAAAGCACCCACAGTTTTATTAAACTATAATTTGCTTAAGTATATGTGGGGACAAGGTACAATTCAATTTAAATGCCTTATTATGAAAACTAAATCACATTTTATTCGTATGCTGGTGTAGGGTATTATATGATCGGCCTCGCCGACTATAACTTTTCACTTGTCTCTAAAAAGAAAAATTCTCGAAAGCATGTTTGAAAGAATATTGGGAGCCTTAAGATATATAAAATTGATTTCCACAAAAATATGGACTTGTAGACATAAAGAAATGAAGACAGATATACAGAACAGACAGTCAGACACACAGAGAGACAGGCAGACAGACAGACAGACAGACAGACAGACAGACAGACAGACAGACAGACAGACAGACAGACAGACAGACAGAGAGACAGACAGAAAGACAGACAGACAGACAGACAGACATACATACAGACAGACATACAGACAGACAGGTAGGCAGACAAGCAGACAGACAGACAGACAGACAGACAGACAGACAGAAAGACAGAAAAACAGACTGACAGACTGACTGACAGTCAGACAGACAGAAAGACAGACAGACAGACAGACAGACAGACAGACAGACAGACAGACAGACAGACTTTAAATGAATGTTTTTAATGAAAGTCTTGTAAAGGTGTTATTTTTTAAAAGTTAGGTTTTTATAGAAAATCTGTTTTTTTCAAAATTTTATTAATTTTCAATTACTTTTAACTTTTATTCTTAAATTACTTTTACTTTTACACAATATAAAATACATACATTTCATTAGAATCCAAACACAAAATACAATTAAAACAAATGCCCCCGTAAAGGCTAATAAAACATCGACATTATAAAATTGCCAAAAATTCAAAAATCTTCCTTTATTGCGCAAATGTACGGCACCCTCATGTCTCAACACATATTCAATCCAAAACAAGACCGTCTCTTTAGGTGTCATAGGTTGATCACGAAAAACTCTTGATAATTTCTGGACTTTTTGTGTATAAAGAGGATTATTTAAAAGTTCTAAAATTGTATTTTTCACCATTGTTTCATTGAGTTGTTGTAGTTTTAAACCTAAACCATAACCCATTTTAATGACCATATTAATGTTAAAGTGCTGATGAGCTATAATGGGTATGCCCAAAACGGGTTTGGCAAAATAAACCGCATCTATAACATTTAATAAATCACCAGTTATTATAGATAATTTAACATTAGCATGGGCCAATATACAATGATGGGAGATATTTGAAATCTCAAGAATATGTTTATATTGCTGCTCTGGAGGCGGCATATTATCTATATTGAAGATAACTTTAAAATTAAGATTTTTCAAAATGTTAAGTAGTAAGGCTGAGATATTGAGATCCAGATTAAAGGTTTGTACACCCCAATAAAAATAGATAACACCCTCAGGAGATTGATCTAAAAAGTGTTGAACATTTAAAGGTAATTCCTCCAATTTACTTTCTATATGTATACCAGCCATTTCTATCATATTGGGAACATAGGGTCGAGGAAAATTTAAAGAAAAATGTTGATTTACTAACACCAAAGAAAAGTTACGATTTACCTGTTCAAATGTCAGCGTAGCATTTGGAAAGTGTTCTTCATAGAGTTTACGCTGATGCGGTAAATATAATAAATCAAAAATCATTTTATCTACCGCACTTAAAGCCACATTTAAACAGCGATGCATAAATGTCACCTCAAATAAATGTTGTATAAAGAGTGTGGGTATAAAGGATATGGGAGATATATTACCCACCAAAGTGTCTAAAGCGGATGTAGTACCAAAGCTTGACATACCCACCATGGGAGCATTGAAATGTTCTCCCAAACCATAAAGGGCCTCCGTCATAAATGTTTCAAATATTATCAAATCAAATTGTTCATGTTGCATAATCTCCTTAACACTGGGATTATTAATAATATCCGATGTTACAAAAACACCTTTGATAAATAAGCTTTGTAGATTTTCAAAGAAACTTTTATCCAAAATACTAGTAGAAAAAGCTAGAAATTCTGGAAAAAAATTAACAACAATTTGTTAATAGTAATTTTAGTAATTTTCCGTTTTTTTTCAAAACTAACCTACCTTTATAGATTTCTTCATTTTCCCGTATCAATATTTGACGTATATTTTCATGTAGTTCATCGTGTTTATTATTTCTTAAAACTACTGTTATTTGATGACCTTTTTCATGGAGACCATTTAGTATCGAGATTAGGACAGCATATTTATTTGGTTGTTGTAGTCCTGTAATGGCTAATATCTTAGTTGTTTCTACTTCTATGGGTGCCCGTAAATAACAAATTACTATGGAAATTATTATTAATTTCATTTTTAGCATTCTGCTGCCTTAAAACATTCAATTGTTAATGATAACTAATTGTTTGTAGTTATTTTGTTTGTTTATTTCCATTGTTATCGTAATGAGTAAATACAAACTTTGATAATACTTTCAATAGATTTCGTGCTAATGCAGTTAGATAAGAATTTACTCTTTATTAATAGAATTTTAAATATAAAGAGATAGTGAATTATATAAATACTCTTTAAATTGACAAGAAATTTGAGAACAATCGTATTGAAAAAAACTAAAAATGTATTTTAGTTATTAAACTATTTATTCCCAGCAAAAAAAATATGCTTGAGATGACATTGATTACCATGTACTTACACACGCTCGCTTACAAAGAGGGAGTTAAATAAGTAGTATAATAGAGATTAATTTAAAAAGTTTTGTTTCTGAGAAAAAAGTATTGCCTCTGAGATTACGTTCATTCTTCTTGTACCATACACCACTTTAGTGGGGGGTATATTGTGTTTGTGATGATGTTTGTAACGCACAATAATATTAGTCCTATACCCACCTTAAAGTATACCAATCGGCTCAGAATCATTCTGGGTTGATTTAGCTATGTCCGTCCGTCCGTCTGTCTGTCTGTCTGTCTGTCTGTCTGTCCGTCCATGTAAGCTTTGTAATCAAACTACAGGTCGCAATTTTCAAGATAATTGTATGAAATTTGGTACATAATCTTCTATTGTCCCAGGGACGAACCCTATTGAAAACGATTAACATCGGTCCATTATTTCATCCAGCCCCCATCCAACTGTACCCGCAAATAGGGCTTGTAAACATTGTGATCAAACTACAGGCAGAAATTTTGGAGATAATTCAATGAAATTTGACACATGATCTTTTATGAAACTGTAGCCGAAGCTTATTGAAAATAGTTAACATCGTTCCATTATTTCACCTAGGCCCCATAGAACTGAAACCGCCAAAGAAGGCTTTTAAGTTCATAATTATGTTTAATATACTCGTATCTCGACAAAAAGCTGCAAAGACTATACTAGTATTGATGACCCTGTTGAACTTTATAATTATTGGGCCTCATTTGACCCTAGCCCCTCTAAAAAGTCCCCATAAAATTTCACCTATATATTTAATAGTAAATATAGCTTTAGTATATCTGAGACAAGGTACAAGAAAACTAAAACATATTTTATTCATGTACAGGTGTAGAGTATTATATGGTCGGCCTCGCCCAACAATAACTTCTTACTTCTACACCACTTTAGTGGGGAGGGTATATTGGGTTTGTGCTGATGTTTTTAACGCACAATAATATTAGTCCTATACCCACCTTAAAGAATACCAATCGGCTCAGAATCATTTTCTGAGCCGATTTAGCTATGTCCGTCCGTCTGTCTGTCCGTCTGTCCGCCCATGTAAACTTTGTAATCAAACTACAGGCCCCAATTTTGAAGATAATTGAATGAAATTTGGTACATGATCTTCTACTATCCCAAGGACGAAGTCTATTGAAAATGATTAACATCGGTCCATTATTTCACCTAGCCCCCATACAACTGAACCCCCGAATAGAGCTTGTAAACCTTGTAATCAAACTACAGGTCGCATTTTGAGGAAAATTCAATGAAATTTTGCACATAATCTTTTATGGTACTGTAGACGAAGCTTATTGAAAATAGTTAACATCGGTTCATTATTTCACCTAGACCCCATAGAACTGAAACCGCCAAAGAGGGCTTTTAAGTTCATAATTATGTTAAATATACTCATATCTCGACAAAAAGCTTGAAAACCAAGTTCTATACTAGTCTTGATAACACTGATGAACTTTATAATTATAGGGCCTCATTTGACCCTCTAAAATGCCCCCATAAAAATTTCACCTAAATATCCACAATTTTATTTAATATTTAATATTTGTAGGCAGTTCTTCAGTAATGATGTAAAAAATTCCATAAAACTAAGTTTTGCCGCTTTTGGTTGAAACAATATAACATTTAACGTAATTATGATCCCGGTTTTACCCTTTGGACCAAAAGCATAATAAGTGGCGAATTTCATCAAATAATCTTAAAAATTGCGACCTGTATCGTGCGCACAATGCTTACATGGGCATACAGACAGACGGTCGGGCGGACGGACAGACGGACATAGCTATATCGACTTAGAAAGTGATTCTGAGCCGATTGTTATACTTTGAGGTGAGTGTAGGACCAATATTTTGGATATTAGAAACATCAGTACAAATGCATAATACTGTCTTCACTATAGTCCCAGCAGTTCGACGGAAAAGTCCCGAACTGACCACTTAACCTACCACTTGTGGTGGCCCCTAGCCACCTGACTACCCAGGTGACCGACCGTTTTAACATGGGCTTGTTATGCGAGGAAGTCATTCGTCACTCTACACCCTACAAAGAGACAGTAAAGAGACGATTGCCTCCGCTCTTGCTTACAAAGGGGACACTAAAGTGATGACTGTCTTTATTCTCGATTACAAAGAGTTTATTTGTGACGAAAGACCAAAAATATACGAATTGGAGTCAGCCAGGTGGTAAGATATTAATGGAATTAAAATTTAAAAATTTCAAGTGTCTACTCTGTGGTGATTTGCCCGAAAGATATAAATTTGAGTCAACCATATGGTGGCATATTAATAGAAAGTAATAACCATTTCTCCAAAAGATGGTTAAAATAACTACTTTCGGAATTACAACAAAAAACAACTTTTAAGAGTATAATCTCTAGGTAACTTGAGGACAGTAAAGAGACGACTGTCTCCGCTCCCGCTTACAATAAGAAAACTAAATCGACCACTGTCTTCATTCTCGATTACAAAGGGTACATTCATGACGAATGACCCAAAACATATGAATTAAGATCATCCAGGTGATTAACTATTAGTGGATATTACTGTCTTTTTCGTATGCATTGACTCTTTGTCGAGCTGTGGAGGGTATTTAAGATTCCACACAGCCAAATATAGAACTGTTACTTGTTTTTTTTTCATAGACAGTTTTTTATTAGTTTATACGATAAAGTATTTAAATGATTTAAAAGATCATACATTCTTTTTATAACATTTCTATTCATTATTTACAATTATAGCATTAAAATAATGACCACACACACACACATATAACTATACATATGTATATAAACAAGTAAAATCCTCTATAACGTAACAAATAAACGGTATAAAAATTGAAAAGTTTCCGTGATATGAAATACACGTTTAAATATGTTTGTGGTTAAACTGTTAAACAAGCATCATCATCAACAATTAGTTAATATTATTGAAAATGAAATTTATAATGCGTACTCGAAATAAACCACTCAATCATAGATATGAATGCAAATAATACACTATTTAAAAGAATGTGGTTTATGCAATAAAAACCAACAAATTAATATTTAAACATTTTGAATATTAATATATTAAAGTATGTATGTATGTGTATGTATAATAGAGGGAAAAACCACAGTTACGGTTACAAATTAAATACTTTTCATTAATAAACATTCTAATTTTAATATTCATACATACATATGTATGCACATAAGTATGTAAATACTTATTTCTAATAGTTATATATTTACTTTATTTATATGAGTATGTTTGTATATATGTAAATTTAATTGAAATTTTTTAAAAATCTTTGGCTAACCTTTAATACTTTAAATGTAACTTCAGATATTTAGCTCCACAAAATTTCATATATTCTTTAACATTCTTAAATTTAACTTAAATTTCTGCTAAAAAAAAATTACATTTTATATATATAAGTTCAAGTTTTGTGTTTCTTGGTGATTCTGTTTGTGTATAATTATGTCTGTATATAAGCAATTTTTTGCCACAAGAATGCATTTTAATTAAAACTGGTCTTTGGACAGTGAGTATTGCGTTCATCATTCACATCCGCTTCCCTTGCTTTAAGTACTCATACAAACTCATTCATATCAGATACGCAGAAAATATGATATATAGAGATTTTTTTATTATTTGCAAATAAGAATTTACAGTTGGGCGTAACCGATCCTATGTTACCCTAAAATTAGTTACGGTAATGAAATATGATTTATATTTAAATTTGAATTAGCAACAAATAAGCAAATCGCTTCTTTATACCAATTTTAATGTAATGTTCTATAGTTGAAACAAATAAAAAGATTATTTGAAACAATACAATGGTTAAATGAAACTATAATATGATTACTTGAAACCAAAATATGGTTACTTAAATAATGACTTGAAACTATAATGTGATAATTTTAACATAAAACTATTGAAACTATAATACGATTAAATTGATTGTAACCATAATATTTTTACTTGAAACTATAATATGTTTTGTTAAAATCATTAAGAAATTACTCAAAACCATATGGTAACTTGAAACTATAATATGTCTACTTAAAACCAAATTATGGTTAGTTTTAATCACAACATGTTTTGTTAAAAGTATGTGCTATATAAAACAATAATATGATTATTTAAAATCAGAATATGATAACATGAAACTATAATATGCTTACTAGCAACCACAATATGATTCTTTTGTGACCCATTGGGTCATATTATGATTAATAAAATCGCATTATTATGAACTTTTAGAAGTAAATGTAATCATAATATGATAACTTATTATACAAATAATGATCATAATAATTATGCTATGGTAACAATATGGTTACCACAATCATATCTTTTCACTGTGTATAAAAATAAAACTTGTTTATATCGAATTTCAGCGCTATATTGTGTTTTATATAAGAAAACCCCGTATTTTAATATTTTCCCTTTTCTGAAGGTAACTTTGTATAGGGGTAGTGCAGAGGCGCAAAGGGAAATTGTCCCCCTCCCAAAAACCGAAAATTTTTTATACAAAATATAAAAGTGAGGAGAAAGTAAACTCTCTAGCCCATTCAGTACTAACTCTATCAAATTTTCAACAAACAGACGGACACATAATATATATGTACATATGTCTTTGTGGGTCTATGAATAATATATCAATGTATTACAAACGGAATAACAAAAACAATTTGACCCGTCTTTTTTGATGGTGAGTATAAAAATAATTTTATTTCTGTAAAAAATATTTTTTTATGTAAAGGTATGGCTGATTCTGCAAAGTTGAATATAAAACTTCTGCTTGTTTGTACTAGCTCTTAAAAAAACTTAAAAAAATATATATTAAAATTTAATAACTGTTTTACCTAAGAACTACAAATTAAATATTGTGACCAAACAAAATTCAATTGCCAATAAACATTTTTTTAAAAATAAGTCATTTACATTAATTAAACTACGTTTTTGTGTACCGAAGAAAATCACTTCAAATTCTTTTCTTCAATTTATGTTATTTCTTTTTGGAATTTATTCATAAAACACCTTATCAGTTGTCCCTTATCCTTGGAATAAATTCCTTAATGTCATTAAAATACCAACAAATATTTTGAATATTTTTCTCTTTAATTTTTTTTCACTCTTATATACGCACTTTTCTCTAGCGTTTGTACACTACATACTTAGCTATGTACATCATTATTTATGCGCCTCATTGACTTTTCCACTCATTATGGAATTCTTGTTTTGCCACATTAATACATTATCAAAAGTAATGCAAATGTTTGTTTTAAGCTTTTCGATTTTTAATTAAAAAGTTTTTTTTTATTAGATTTTTTGCTTAAATTTACTTTGTTGTAGAATGTAAAATCATTTTATTTAATTAACATTTATAAACTTTGATTACTTGTCCACGGATGTGGTAACACAAAAAAAAAAAAAATATCCCACTCAACAACATTTTAAACGTTCCACTGTTAATACTGTCACATACACTTGTGTACATACATACATAATTTATGTAGTATATATGTATGTATGTATGTATGTATGTATGTATGTATGTATGTATGTATGTTTATAGATGTAAAAAGTAATATTGCTGTTAGAATGTTATTTCAATAAACGAATGTAAGTTTTGGTTTTACTTAGATTTACCTGATGGTTTTATTTTGCTCTCAAAGTCCATAAATAAATATAGAAAACATTTAAGCAACACAGCAAGCAGTATAATAAAGTAATTAAAATGAAGTTATCCCTGATGAAAAAATAGATACAAAATATTGATAAAAATGTATTTTTTCTGAGTGCTATTTACTGCCTATTAAGTTTACAAACATTTTAAAGGTAACTTTCCCTTATATTATAATAAGAAAATCTATAGCTGAATTTCATAAATTTCAATTTACTTTTTCAAAAAATGAAAAAAAAATATCCAGCAAGATATTTGATAAACACTCGTTTGGTTGCTATACAAATATGTCCATGGTAATGGTGGTCTAATTACGTTTTTCTGCATGGAACTTAAAAACAAAGCTGCTCTGACTATTTAATGTTTCTAAGGAACTTAAAACAAAACAACCACCCCTCCCCTTTAAAATATATAGGTTCAAGTGGCAAGTGTTATAAAATCTGATTAGTTGACATTTAATCGAAATTGTTATAATGAAAGTCTATAAGAAATATTTTAATGTAAACTTTCAACACTGAGGCTGTACATTGTAGAGTGTACAGTGGAATGAATGAAATTATTTTATGAAGGGTCTCAAATTCAGATTAGATAGGATAGGATAGATAGATAGATAGATAGATAGATAGATAGATAGATAGATAGATAGATAG
>NC_060952.1:88032296-88033879 GCF_022045245.1 Lucilia cuprina | reverse complement strand
AGTTCAGTTCTAGTTCAGTTCTAGTTCAGTTCTAGTTCAGTTCTAGTTCAGTTCTAGTTCAGTTCTTGTTCAGTTCTAGTTCAGTTCTAGTTCAGGTCTAGTTCAGTTTTAGTTCAGTTTTAGTTCAGATACTTTTCCTTTTACCTTCATTGTATAAAAATATCTCATACTGTCATCTAAAAATCATGTTGCAGTGTCAGGATTTACACATAATTCTTTTCGTGTTCAAATCTCAGCATGAAGCACATTTTGGAAACTATTCATATGTTTCTTTCACTTCCAAGGTGTATTTGAGCTTTTTTTCAACTGTAAAATATTCTTGGTGCTGCTTGGTCAACAGTATGTATTTGTAGTTTAGAGCGTTTTTGTTTTAACAAGATTTTAAGCAACAACATTTTCGTTTTATATTTGAATATGTAAAAACATTCATGTAAACTACATATTTTCTTTGGTCACAATTTTATTTAATTCTGTATTTTTTTTTTTTTCTTTTATGAGTTTTGTATGTATGTGTACTTAAATTTTTGTGTATGAGTTCCGTTTTCACCTCTGTCAGGTTTTATCAAGTTAGTGTGTTTCGTTGTGCTATTGTTGTTACAGCTTCTTTTGCAACTGTGAAGTTTTGTTATAACAGTTGTTAAATATGAACAATATTTTTGCTTCATTTCCGTTTCCTGCCACATGCATATACACTTGTTAGGGTTCAGATAAATTGTGCTGCAGCTACTCTGACTGTATTTGTTGTCTACAAACACTACAACATTTGTTGATGGACATATTGTGTTTGCAAGAAAAAAATATCCTTGATGTTTTCTCTTACTTTTTTCCTGTCAGCCTCTCTCACTCTCTAACTGATGTATTTTTATTTTACCTGAATTCGCTGGTATTTTCATTCTTTAACAAATGCATGTACCACACATAAATAACTTCATATTTGCAACACCACATAAAAGTGAAAAACATTATAACTGCATTCATGATCATCATCCTCTTCGTCATTTTTCTCAACAACAGTAACTTTTACATACATATGTATGTATATGAATACACGAAATATTATTAAAAATCTAACATAAATATAAAACGTGAAAAGTTAATTTAAAGAGAGAGAAAATCTCGTTCTATAGTCTGTCACTGTAGAGCCATGTTGACTGTATTTATCTTTTTATTTTCGTCCATTTTTTTGTAAATATTTTCACACAATTTGTGCACAACAAAGTGCGATTGCGAGTTTATATCTACATATTTTTTTATCTTATAAACTTTCATATTTATTTTGAATTTTTAAAAATACTCGTCATACCAGCTGAAGAGGTAATCAAATGTTTCCATATAATCATGATTTTAAGGTTCCAGTGCAATTTATTTCTGAATATAAAGTATAAGAGTTTCTTAAATTGAAAAAATTCAAAAGGAACAAAAATTCAAATTTTTGATTTCTTATCGAACTGCACAAGGCCAAAACTTCTTTATTCGAAATCAACTAGAACTGAACTAGAACTGAACTAGAACTGAACTAGAACTGAACTAGAACTGAACTAGAACTGAACTAGAACTGAACTAGAACTGAACTAGAACTGAAC
>NC_060952.1:88030406-88032196 GCF_022045245.1 Lucilia cuprina | reverse complement strand
TCAGTTCTAGTTCAGTTCTAGTTCAGTTCTAGTTCTGTTCTAGTTCAGTTATAGTTCAGTTCTAGTTCAGTTCTAGTTCAGTTCTAGTTCAGTTCTAGTTCAGTTCTATTTTATTTCTAGTTTAATTCTAGTACAGATCTAAGTATTATTTGTATAAGACTCTAGTCTTAAGGGTGGCTTTTAAGTTGCTACGCTTAATCCGAATCTTGCCTTAGAATTTCCGCATCACAATCCCAAAATAAAAACTGTTGTGACATTCTTTGAACAAACTTGTAGAGAGTGGTTAGCCAAACTGACTATATATTTTTTCTGTTCATTTAAAATTAAACTAGTTGCTGCTTATGTTAAAATTTCTATGTGATTTTCTCATATACAAGAACACAGTTTTCATCTTTGTGTATGTTATTGGTGAACTATGTTTATAGTTGTTTACTGTACATTGGAATAAACATATACATAGAAACATAAAAAATCTAATTTTCCACTTTGTAGCACATCATCACAATTTATCGAGAAAATGTGGAGAAAAAAATGTAGAATTTTCATAAACAAAAAAATAAAAACGTACATACACAAACATATACGTGTTGATATGGGTACAGAACTACATATAACCATATGCATTTATATGTACATACAATTTTGTTGTCCATGTATGCTCATAGATTTTTAGTATTAAATTAACATGGAATTGTGATTTTGCATGTTTTTAAAATCGATTATAATTTATTAATCACGTTTTAAATGCAAATTAACAAATTTAAAGCAAAATAAACCAAAAATAGTATTTGAAAATGTTCCGCAACAGTTGTTTTAGCTAATATAACAGTAGCTAAATAATTTTAAAAAATGGTAAGATATTTTTCTATTTTATTAAATAACAAAAACTATCTCAGAAATAACAGAAAACATTTCATTTTTCCTTGATTTCTTCTTTTTTAATTTCATTCAACTTCTCACGCATATCAACTATTCTGCCCAAACATACTGATAATAAAATAGCAACAATTATGGCTGCATAACCAGTGGCATAGAATTGTGGTTTCTCCAAAAACTTAGAAGTATCGAACAACAAATGGCGTACTCCAGCCACAAAGTGAAAAGCAAAAGGAAATGTCACAACAATTCTAGCAGACGTCCAGTAGCAATCATCCAATTCAAGTTTCTCCAATTCACTAACCAAATAATCAACATTATGATCGGTTATTAGAGCCGTTAATCCCACTACCCAGGCTATAACGCCCAAAGTCAAACCAGTCATTCTCAGAGTAATAGACATTATTGAGGTTATTTGTGGTTTATAAATGGATAAATGAGGCGAAAGAGCACGTCCTAAATCCTCGTTTTTGTTAATATATGTTTTGGGTATAATGGGAGGTGCTGGTGTGATTTTCATTCTAATCGGAGGCGACTTACAGGAAACAAACTGTCGACGATTTAGCTTCCACAATGTGTTTGATATCGACGAAAAGCATGTCGATTTTGTGGTTAAGAATTTAAGAGAAAAGTTCCTGAAAAATAACAATATTTAAAATTTTTTCACAAATAAAAAATTTTTAACAAAACTTACATTTTTCCTGATTTTTTTTATTTATTTATTGTTTTTTGTTTTTATTTTCGTTACGAACTCAAAATTATACGTACCCAATTAACCCTATGTTAGTCTGTTTACGATTTATTTAATTGTTCTAGTTCAGTTCTAGTTCAGTTCTAGTTCAGTTCTAGTTCAGTTCTAGTTCAGTTCTAGTTCAGTTCTAGTTCAGTTCTAGTTCAGTTCTAGTTCAGTTCTA
>NC_060952.1:88007002-88030306 GCF_022045245.1 Lucilia cuprina | reverse complement strand
ACTGAACTAGAACTGAACTAGAACTGAATTAGAACTGAACTAGAACTGAACTAGAACTGAACTAGAACTGAACTAGAACTGAATTAGAACTGAACTAGAACTGAACTAAAACTAAACTTAAATAATTTGCTACAATGGTTCTAAAAACCTTGGAAATTGAGTGGTTTATGACTGCTCAGCTATCTAGTCTTGAAATACATATTTTCATTAGTTATCAACTCTATAATGTTATATTATATTTCACATCAAATCATTTCATTTGCATTAAAAAATAAACTTAAAATGTAATTTCGCTTCTATTATGTGCTTATAAGTTACAATAATTTGTGGTTTCATACATATTTTCTTGCGGTATTATAAATAACAAATAAACTTTTAGAAAGGTACCTAAATATATTTAAGGATTATGTAGTAATCAAGAGGAGTTAATATACATTTTATGATTTGTTTTTTTTTTCGTTTTCAGAGTAAATTGCATTTGAAATCTCGAATTTGTCGTTAAATTAAGAAAACAAGTGTTGATTTTTTTCCTCATCGTTCAAATTTTTATATCCTCCGTTTATGCATTTTTATTGTGTTTGTGTTTACTTTTTTATTAATAATAAATCCATTTAAAAAATTAGCATAAAAACATATTTCTATTTTTTACGATCAAAAGAAATATTTATTTATGTATATATGTATGTTTTCTTTTGTTTTGTGTAAATTGTATATTTTATGTTTGTGGTGGGTATTGACAATATAAACCTTTCCCAGAGGTATGTTTTATATATGCCTATAAATGAATATAGGAGTAGGATTTTAGTATTCTAGTAGGGGATTCTTTTATATTGAAAGTTTTTTGTTTTACTACCACGCGAAATTTTGTTTATAGTTAAAAGAGAGCCCTACAATAGGTGGTAGTAAAAGAGTTGTCTATAGAAGTACCTGTAATAACATAAATTTTAAGAGAAATTTTGTTTCTCTAATCAGAGAGATATTTCGCAATCTTATTGCAAAATAATATTACGTTTTCTAAACCCCGTTGTAGCGCTTTCTATGTTCGTATCTAGTTTCTTTATTTTATCTTCAATTATATTTAGAAATATCAGGCTTTAGGAAGACAAATATTTTTTTATCTTATTTTACAATGTTACAGTAACAAGATCATAAAATTTATAACAAAAAATATAATATTAAATAAGCCATATGCTAAATAATGAAAATAAAAAAATTCTTCATATTTTTGTTTTCTTTTAAATAATAAAAACGGAAAAACAAAAAAAAAAAACATCAACGAAAAAGTATACAAATCCCGAAACAAAATATATTGACCATTTTTGTCATTCATGCGCCTCTCAAAGCAGCAAAACTGCGTACAAAGTCAGATGTACAAGTGGAAAATAACGTGCTCCTAAATGGTTTATTATGGAGACTCACAAAAGTAGACATGTCTTGATTTATCTTTGATAGAGAGCCCAAAATCAGATAAACTAGAACAGAACTAGAACAGAACTAGAACAGAACTAGAACAGAATTAGAACAGAACTAGAACAGAACTAGGACAGAACAGAACTAGAACAGAACTAGAACAGAACTAGAACAGAACTAGAACAGAACTAGAACAGAACTAGAACAGAACTAGAACAGAACTAGAACAGAACTAGAACATAACTAGCTGTAGAGCTTTTCTAGTTTTAAATTGTTTGTCGAGTTCTCCCTAATTATTTATGCAGTTATAAAAACTTTATTTGATTTGTCTTATTGACATCCTATCCAAAATAAATTCCGAGTTCTAATTCACCAGGAGTGAGTGTATTTCTTAGAGTTTTACCATTTTATTATTTACAATTTCAGCACAATTTTATGATTTATTAATATTCAAATTGTAATTTAAAGATGATGACAATTTTTTTCTTTTCTTCAGTTTTATTATTATATTATTTTTGTGTTTTTTTTTGCTCTTTAACAATTCCATAATATTTAGCTGGGTGTTGATTTGCGTCTTATTTTCTGCATTTTTTACGATTATTATTATTTAGATTTCGATTTTGATTTTTATTTTTCTTGTTATTTGATTCGGAACAATTTCATGTAGTTTATGACTTGTTTTCATATTTCGATTTTCTTTCAAACAATGAAATTGTATGTTTAAATATAAAAATCTTTGCCAAATTACCCAAATTATTTTGGCTACTCGTTTTGCTCGATCCATAAAAGTATATAGAAATGTGTGTTTGTTTATATAAAACTAACATCATCAGTTTTGCTTAAGGAGTATTTTATGGGTATGTATGTATTTATAATTTAGTATTTATATATTTTTTTTAATACTTGCTGTTTGCTTTCTATTCGTTGAATATTTGCCAAATTATTTTAAAAATATGAATATACCTGAGGACAAAATCGTTTTGTTATTTGACAATATGGAGTAAGTATTATTAATATTTGAACTTACATACAAACATATCTTAGGCGCTTATTTCCAGTTCTGGTTGAGTACTAATTTAGTTTAGTTCAGTTCTATTTCAGTTTTAGTTCAGTTCTAGTTCAGTTCTAGTTCTAGTTCAGTTCTAGTTCAGTTCTAGTTCAGTTCTAGTTCTAGTTCAGTTCTAGTTCAGTTATAGTTCAGTTCTAGTTCAGTTCTAGTTCAGTTCTAGTTCAGTTCTAGTTCAGTTCTAGTTCAGTTCTAGTTCAGTTCTAGTTCAGTTCTAGTTCAGTTCTAGTTCAGTTCTAGTTCTGTTCTAGTTCAGTTCTAGTTCAGTTCTGATGGATATAGAAATGTATATAAATTAAAATTATGTACATTTATCTTTATATTTTTTGAACTATTTGTGACAACTTCTTCTCCTATACACTGTAAGTTTCTCCTATACACTGAATATTTATGTTTTCATATATATTTTCAAAAACATCTTCAAGCAACTTCTTTAAATTGTTTCATGGCAACGTGTGCTTTTCGTTTTATTGCCGCTTCAAGTACTTGGAATGCAAAACGTGTCACTAATTGCTTAAAATCAATTAAACGATTTTACAAATTTATGAAAATCTAAGAAATGCCGCAATTTCTCTAATATTTCATTTAACATATTGCAATATTTTTTTACATGTTCTTTTGTTTTTTTTTTCCTACTCCAAACATATGTATATGAATGTATGCTTAAATACATACATATGTCAGTATTATAAAATTTTCTAGTTATACTCTCCACCACCATCAGTGGTGATAGAGAGTTAATATAAGTTTGTCATTCCGTGTGTAACATCAAGAAATATGGGGTCCTTATGAAATTCTGAGTCGATTTAGTTATGTCCGTCCGATGGTCTGTCTGTCTGGAATTACCGGCCATAGCTCCCATATAAGGTCCATTTTGGAAAATCACTTAAACTTACATATTTTATTGCCAAATAGAGCTAGATTGATTAAAATTCGACATAAAATAGGTTTTGTGTTCATATGAAGAAGTCTCCGAAATTTTTTGCGAAAACTACTTAAACGCACAATGACCGTCAAAGTTTTTGTGATAAATTTTGACATAATATATAAATCATTATCCAGATTTTTTTATGAATTTAATTCATTAAAAATATTAACATCGGAGTAAATGTCGACAGAAATATGTTTGTAAATATACAAATCATTCTCCATCGGCAAGATTAACCTATAATAAGTCAAAGCTTCCGTACGAAGGTCCACATCCAAATCTCACTTAGTATACATTTTTGGGACCTAATAAAAATTAGTTCCACATATGCATAAATATTATTACCCTCACTACGGAAGCACAACTTTTGTTGAGTTAAATGGGTTTTTTAAAAAAAGTAGCTTGAAGGTGGAGGGTATTTGATATTCGACATAGCCAAATATAGCACATTATCTTCTTTTTATACCCTTCGCCTTTGTGAGAAGGGTATATATAAGTTTGCAATTCCGTTTATAATTTTTATAATATAATTTTCCGACCCTTTAGAGTATATATATTTTGGATCCGTCTGTCAGTTTTTAGAGGACCCTTCAATAATTCTGTTAGACATGCTTTCGGGAAGATCGCTTTTTAAAAACAGCAAAATCGTTTCATAAATAACTGAGATATGAGCAAAAATCAGAGACAACCTCTGAAAATTTCATTAAAAATTGAGATTTTTTATTCATGCTCAAACAGAAATTGCAAAAAACAAAATACATAATCATACGGTAGATTTTGTTATTGTACTCTTGTTTATAAAAACAAGGCAGAGCGAGAGCAGCAGAGTAAGAGTAGCAAAGAGCAGCGCTAGTGTGTTGCTATTGGCTAGAAACATGAAATTAAGTATGTTGTGCCTGGCTTAAGTTAGAAGCCAAAAAGGGAAATTTTTGGTACTTTTTCGTTTTTCAAAAGGTACTTTTTGAATTTTTTTGAACATAGAAATATGAAATTAAGTATGTAGAGTCTGAATTAGGTGAGAATCCATGAAAGGGAACTTTTTGGAACTTTTTCGTTTTTCAAATGGTATTTTTTGAGTTTTCTCTAATAATGAACCCAGAAACATAAAATTAAGTATGTAGAGCCCGGATAAGACGAGAAGAAATCAATGGGGATTTTTTTGTTCTATAAAAGGTACTTTTTGAATTTTCTATAATATTGAACCTAGAAACATGAAATTAAGTATGTAAAGTCGGAATTAGGTGAGAACCAGAAAAAATGAACTTTTTGGTACTTTTTTGTTTTTTTAAGGTACTTTTTTAATTTTTTATAATATTGTACCTAGAAATATGAAACCAAGGGAACTTTTTGGTACTTTCTAGTTTTTCGAAAGGTACTTTTTAAATATTATATAATATTGAACCTAGAAACATGCAATTAAGCATCAAGAAGACTTTTTGGTACTGACTTCTTTTTTTAACATACCTAGGTGAAGGGTATATAAGATTCGGCACAGCCGAATATAGAACTCTAATTTGTTTTTTTGTTTTATTTTTTATTTTTTTTGCATTTAAATAACATCCTAAAACTGTGCACAGATTTAACAGATTCATTGACTTTACCATGGGAGGGTCTTTTGGTCTTTAAAAGCCAAGTGTGTTCATAAACCAAACATGTTTTACAGCCAGTGAGTATGTAGCGGTGCAGGTTTTTCCGTTTCAGCGAACTTTGTAAAATACTTCCGCTGCTCATTAATATAAACCATCCGGTATGAAGTTTAAATAATATATTCGAAGCAAAAAAAAAAAACTCCTACAAGAATAAAGTATTAGTGTTAGTATATAAGCTTAAATTCCTAATAATAGAGTTTAAATTTGTAAAACATATTATTAGAATATATATTGTTTTTAAACAATTACATTCATTAAATTTTTGTAAATTCCATAAAATTTCTATAAAAATTTTAATTTTATTGTTAGTTGCTTACAATACTAAAAACTTAATTTATTTAATTAAAATATTTCCATTGTATTTATTTGGTTCTATTATTATAAATTTTAAAGAAATTCTATAAAATATTTTTAATTTAAAAATCCATTTAGTTGAAAATACCATCATAATATTATGGCTTTATGTAAATAGAATTTAAAATTTTTGATGTTGTTATAAATAATCAAAAAATCATATTTGTTTGTTATTATTTTAGGTTAAATTTTACATTTGTTTATTTATTTTGCAAGTCTAACGGTTTTTAGTGCCGTGCTGTTGTTGTCTGTCATTAATCCTGTTTTTAAATAAATATATAATTTTTTTCTGTTTATATTTACATATTTTTCTATATGAGTTACAAAATGTAAATGTATTAAATTTTTAAATATAAACATGAAATGTTAATCATAAATTTGTTTTCATTTATATATGTAAAATAAATATGTAAATATATATAACGATGACCTTTGGTATGTAGTGGAAAAAACTGCAGCAACTGTGATTTAAATTAAATTCTATTCACCTAATATATCAGAACACATCAACTGAAAATATTTAAATACGGCTGTGCCGAATCTTAAATACCTTTCATCTGCAAGGTACTTTTTATTAAAACCCATTTAAATTTCTAATTTTTAGATAACTCGACAAAAGTTTCGTTTTCCACATATGTGGAAACAAAACTGTGGAACTAATTTTGATTAGGTCCAAAAAATATATTCTAAGTGAGATTCGGATGTGGACCTTTGTACGGGAGCTTTGACTTATTTAAGGTCGATGTGACCGACGAAAAAAAAATTAGAAAAATGCTTTTTGTAAAAAAATCTGGATAATCATTTATATATTATATCGAAATTTATTGTTATGATTTTCAATATACAAAATACATGGAATTATATTTTGAAGTTTCTGTGAAAACTACTTAAGAATTGCGAAAAACGAAATTTTTTTGAGATAGTATAAAATTTTTACACATAACTTTATAAATTGTGAACCGATTTTGCTGATTTTCAATACCAAATTGTACCAGATAGAAATAAATATTTTGGGTGAATTTCATTTATTTCTATTGCTGCGTTTTAACGGGAGCATGTTTTACACTGACAGACGGACGGACAGACTGACAGACGGACAGACGGATAATCAGACAGACAGACAGCCAGACGGACATAGCTAAATCGATTCAGAATTTCATAGGGACCCAACATATATGTACTTTATTGAGTCTGAGATGAATATTTCTTGATGTTACCTACGAAATAACAAACTTTATCATCACTAATGGTGGTGAAGGCTATAAATACTACCGAGTTGCGATACTCTAGCCATATGTCCCTTGTAAAATTTCAAGTAAAATTTAAAAAGTATTTCACATAGAAGCTGCTAATTGTTTTGTAATCAAAGTGTAAAAGTGAAAACAATGTGATAAATATTTTGTAATTTTTATGTCATCAAAAACTATTCATAAAAACTGCATGAATAAACGAATAGAACGTGATTTTAATAGGATTTAAAAAATTTTAACAACAAATTTCCAATGTCAATATAATGATTTTATTTTAAATCACAAATATTTTATAAACATTGTAAATATAGAAATATAATTAAAATTACGAATGATTACAAGTGATATTATTAAATATACATGGTTTAGGTGGGCGAAAAATTTCAGTGTCAGGGAGGTATACACTAAAATTCTTAGCTTAATTAAGATACTACATAAATATAAACTAACAAGTAACAAACAAACTAACTAACCAGAAGAGCTGACTACGGCCTTAAGCTTGGTTCAAATGAGAGTCCAAATTGTCAGTCAAGCTGAGGTGAAGTTTTCATCATATAGGTTTTAGTATTTTTCATTCTTATTTTATTTATGTTATTTAATGTATAATTTTCTGTCATAAATGCTGCAACTACTAAAAAATTTTTAAATTTTCTTACCCTTTCTTTGCCAATCAATGTTCCCATCAGACAAAAGACCTCACTCAATAAAACATTTTTTAAAGCTTAAAATTAGTTCAGACATTTGTTGTACTACCATGTACATGTGTCTTAACACATATATTTTTCATGCAAGAAAATAAATTTAATAAAATTTGGTTTTAAAACTTCAGTATTCGCTATAAACTTCACCTAGTTATAGCAATCTGTAGTTAGTCGTTCGTTTTTTTATATTTTCATAAATTTCCTAAAAAATGGATATTGAAGAAAAAAGTTTAAGATGAGAAACATAAACATGAGTTCATAATATTGTGATTTATATGCCTTTGGGGGCCTAATTGTATACAACGTACAACATTTATAGACATACTACTTTGTACATATATGATGACCTTACAACATCTTGGGGCATATCAATAGCTACATAGAAGCGTACACAATGCATACAACTATATATAAATAAACACGCATTTGTCTTTCTTAGTTAAGGTATATGTATATATATATACATGTGATATTGGTTTGATATAACGACACAGATACATTAACACAAAAACAGCAATATAATGTTCTGCAGTTCGGGGAGATTGTATCGAGTTAAAAATTTTACTTTTAGTCGGAAATTGATAGACAGATAGATAGATAGATAGATAGATAGATAGATAGATAGATAGATAGATAGATAGATAGATAGATAGATAGATAGATAGATAGATAGATAGATAGATAGATAGATAGATAGATAGATAGATAGATAGATAGATAGATAGATAGATAGATAGATAGATAGATAGATAGATAGATAGATAGATAGATAGATAGATAGATAGATAGATAGATAGATAGATAGAGATAGATAGATAGATGAATAGAAGGTATATAACTTTAAATCGTATAAATTATTAAAAGGATTTAAAAACTTTAAGGATACATTGAAACCATATATCTCCGCAGGAATGTTTGCTGATTTCGTGCATTTGTTTGTGTGTGCACATGTCCATTGTGTTTTGTTTACTAAGGTGTGAAGTGTATTGTGGACTTGTCTGTCTTGGAATGCGTGGTTAGAATTGTTTATCAAGTTGTTAAATCTTACATTGAGTTGACCAAATAACCAAGAGGGTGCCACTATTTAGATTTTTCATTTAATATACAAACAAAGTATAATAATAACAATGACAACAACACGTGGGAAGTGTTATATACAGTGAGAGTGTGAAAGTATTCGAAAATCTTTTCGATAATAATAAAAAAATTCTAATACTTAAGTTAGATCCACAATAATAGTTTTATAAATGAAATAAATGTGAATCAATTAAATGATTTTTTTCAGAAAATTAGTAAAATCGCGCTCTTAATTTCTCTTTTAATAGATTTTGTTTTAAAAACTACCCTTATACTTAATACGGGTGATTAATATCGTAATTAAACAAATTTTAGTGAAAAAGAAGGAAAGTATAGATTTCTAATTTTCTGATTCTGTATGTTATTCCTTTACAGTTGTAAAATTTTTTTTTGACTCACAGTATATATATTTATAACATATTCATTCATATATGTTTCTACATGACCTTTGCTTCTTGTCAGTACATGTAAAATATTCCATAGATATATAAATGTTAACTAGGCCGGCTCACAGAAATTTCTATTTTGAGTAATTATTTTAACTTATGATCATTTATAACCTGATCCGGAAAAAAGTTTATTTTATCAATTTAATATGTGCGTTTAAGTACTTTTCAGATGTGGACCTTTTATGACCCATTGTGGTTCTAACTTCAAAGATTGGTTAAAATATACTTTCATTCATAATGAATTTTATGTCGATTTTGAGATAGATTCCAAAATTTTGACGACGTTTAAAAAAAACAGCGTAAAAACATATTTATTTTTTTTATAAAATTTGTAATGTTATCTGAAAGTCCGATTTTTCAGGGGACCTCTAATTTATATATACATAAAAATTCTAATAAATGTATATATGTGTGTATGTATAGAAACCAGAAAATATAAATGTAACCCCATAAGAAAACATAATGTTTGAAAAGTTTGTATTTATAAGCAGAATAAAATAAAAATGCTTTATGAATTTTAATATGTATATATAAAAAAAAACTCCATACACACATAAACATACATTTATTGAACATACATATAAACATGTGTATGTATATATTAACACACATAAACAATATTGTATATAAACAGAGAATGAGTTTGGTTTCATTTTGATTATTATATTTGTGCATACAGTATGAACAGCAACGACACAAGAAAAAAAATATTATTATATAAAAAAGAGCACAGCAGAGTGCGTGCTTAGAAAATTAATTTAAATGCAATGAAAAAAATATAACAATATATAAAAAAAAAATCTTTCAATGCTCTTCAATACTAAAAAAGTATAAGGAAAAAGTTATAAATTTATCAATATTATTCCCTTATTTTGGCTTGTTTTTTTTTTTTTTTTTTCTTTAAAAGACTCACAGAATCTATGAAATCAATAGAATTTTTTCTTGTTTTATTTTTGAAATTCTGCTTATTTGAACTCATAATATTGAATTTTTTTCGTTGTCTTTTTTTTTGCACAATAAAGTTTCATGAAAAGAAAACCTAAAGTTTTTAATTTAATTATTAAAAATTTGTTTAATATGTTTTCTAACCGGCTTTGTATGGGTTGTTATTAATTAGAAAATAATTATTTTTATGGATTTTTTTTCTTCTATTAAAATTATATTTTTTTGTGATTAATCTAGATCTAAATATGTAATTAATTTAGCAGTTTGGTAGTTTATAGGTATATCAAATTTCATTTAAATAATAATTTTACAAACAAATAGTGTTGTTTATGTATATGTGGTGTATATTTCAAATATTCAGCTACTGCACTGGAAAATCAAGACCAAAGTAGTTTTATCTAGAAGTTGTTAAAAATTAAAAAAAAGAAATTTAAATTCATAATTTTGTATAAAAAACGCTTTGGTTGCAAGAAAAAACCTATAAAAAATGTGATGCACTTGATCTATTATAATAATACAAAAAATATTGTTTCTCAGACCAGTGTTATTTACTCATATTGAATGTATTTAAGTGAAATTTATATTCATAAGTAATCACTTTAAATTTGTTTGCACAATTACTCTCAGATTTCTTAACCATTCCCGGAGGTTTAATTTTATTGCTAAAATTTTTGGATGACTTTCCTTAAACTTTCGCTCCTTTGCCAAGAACTCCATTGTAGCTGCCTTATAGTTGATGTTAGCGGCACTCCAACATTCATTATAATAATGATGTCATTGATACGGTCATCAATGCAGACAGAGAAGGAGACTATCATTTGAGAACATAAGGAGTCTTTTTTTTACCTTTTCTAACTTGTTTAAAAAGAAAAGAGAGAGATCGGCATTATTATATTTCTCCTACATCTTTGTGGCCTGTCTGTGATCAAGATCAGCGTTAATGATCTAAGATAACTTATTCAATTTCCCCCTGTCATTAAATACCCAAAGGAGACATCTAAAACTATCAGAAGGCTCACAACATTCAAGATGGTCTCTACCTACCAACAGGCCACCATTTTGTTAAGTAACATTTCCATTTCCACAGTGCTCTTGCAGTCTGATGGTAAGCAAGATCGTCTTCAAGGAGCAAAGAAAACTTTTTGAACTTTTTTTGTAGTATTGGTTACATACAAGATAGCCTGTACTTATCGTTCATGCTCATTAAGGTTAGTATAGGTACGATCCAGCTATACAACTTCTTTGCGCTCGATGTTTGAATTACCCTTTTATATAGCTAGTTTAGCCATGTGAATATAAATTGTAGTATCAGACATGACTGTCGAGTGTTTTAACGTGAGCAGTTGCCTTGACGGCCTTATCTCACGGTGGTCTTTTTGTACACTGGCTTTGACCGGTCCATGCACAAGTACTTTGCTGGAGTACTCTAGCTAACTAATCTCTGATCATTGGATGACCTCTGTCAATTCGGCAACAGCACCTAGAGACGTAACCGGTGGACCGAAAAACGGTCCATTAATAAGCCGAAGACATTATTCCTACTCACAGGGACACATTGTGGTAATTCTGATATGAACAGAGTATACTCTGAACATATCTGGCCAAAGAAGGAAAATTCAATGGTATCATATGTATATGATACCTTTCATCCAGCATCATTCCACCCAACGCACATCTCATTCATACGACACATTCATGAGAGAAAAACATACGACATATTCATTAGGTAGACGGGTGGAGTAAGGCCCGCTGAACCTTACATTCATCCCGGTCCATATATAATTAATACCAACTCATTTCCAACGTTTAGTCTCACAGTCACTCCTCTGTGGGTCATCTGTGTGGGGCAACAGCACCGAACTAATCCCGAAATATTGACTTTATCATGCATCAGTCTTTTAACAGCCACTTACTCTTCCCGCGAATTTGGGTTTAAACCACACCCACTACGTGGATCCCGAAGGAACCTCAACCAACTGGCCAGCCAGGACATAGTCCTGCGGCAACTGGCCACCCGTAGTAACAGATTATGCGGTGCTCTGGTCTGACCTCTGGCAATCTATTCAAGGACTAAGCCAAGCAGTAGACTGTAACCAATTTTCCAGTCCCGTTCAGACTGGAGATATTGGCCACCTCTTTATACCCCGAGATTGCAATAACACCAAGGCGCAGGTCTCGCCAAAGTAATATGCTCCCGGGGGGATCTAGCATCAGACAAGAAAAATTTCCTTCTTCTAGTAAAGAAAGCTGCATTACCTTAAATTATCTTCTTTTGAGTAAACTGTTAGGTTAAGATACTACTATTGTTCAAAAGGATTTTTTATACGTATAATCATAGTGTTTTAGTTAAGACGAAGATAGTGTTTTACTTAAGACGATGGAAAGCTGGAAGAAATTTCTCTTTATGATTTTTGTGATGAAATTATAAGTTACAATTTTAAAACATTCAAAATAGAAACTTGTAAAAAGGGTTAAAATGTGGTATGTACCCACTTGACCCTAATCAATTCGCACTCTTTCGACTAACACTTAACTACTTTTAAATCTTTGAAAAGAGAATGTTGTTGAATGTAAAACGTAGTCTTTTAAACTAGTCTGTGTAACTTTCGTTTTCATACATATTACATGTTACGTTTATATGTTTCTTTTGATAAAGCTGAAAAAATAAGAGTTTAATTAAATTTTTTGTTAATTTTATAATCATACTTTTAAGTTAATTGTTCCAGAAAAACTAATGTTATTATTGCGTATACTTAATAAATTAATGCAAATAATTAAATATAAAGTATACGCCAACAAATTTGAGAGAAGTTTTGCTTTTGTTTTGTTCTTTTTTTAAATGCTATTTTGTAATAAAATTAAACTAAAAACTTTAGTAAATTAATGAAGCATTTTTTTTTATAAAAAACAACAGAAACAAAGTTCAATTTATTCCGTTTTTCTTGCCTTAAACTTTAATGCAACAAAAACACACACACACGCACACATATAAAATACGTAAAGTTTTGGCAAAGGAGCAGACGAAGAAAACTGCATAAAATTAACTTCTACAGATAGAGAAAGATAAAAACAATATAAAATCTCTGATGAAGTTAAACCTCAATAGTTAATGTTACAATACTATTTTGAGGAAGCAAATAAGCTAAAATTTAATTTTCGATAGCAACATTTTCTTTACGTATTTGGCTCCTCTTCCATTTTTAGACATTTGTTAAGGAAAAGTTGTAAATCAAATTGTTAAATCATAGTGGTGATGTTCGGTTCTTTTTTTTAGTTTTCGTTTTAACTTTTTTGTTAACAGTTTTCTTTGAATTATACTAATTAAAGTAGTGCAAAATAAAAGCAAAATTAAGTTAAAGTTCGAGACAAATAGAAACTATTCAGGCGTCTAAAGATCTAATTAAAGTTTTTTTTTTGGGAGTTTTCTCGAAGAGAAATATTTTTAAGTTTTAAATTTAAAAATGAAAAATTTATTTTGCAAGAAGTGAACAGTTCTAGATCAGTTCTAGTTCAATTCTCTTCTGTAATTTTATCCACAATGATAAGTACACAACCATTGTCAATGTTTATTTTGTTTAAATTAATCTTTACTTCCATACATGCATATAGTATGTATTTGTCAAAAATTGTATTAATTAAATTAATTACAATTAATTATGTTTTATATCTATAATTTCATCAATACTATAAGAACTATTACTAAAATACAGTTTTAATTTAATTAAATCCCTTCTAGTAATTTATTGCCTTTTATAATCTATTTAAAATTCGTAAACGTTTGGCCTTTTTCATTCCTGCAATAACACATTTATAACAACAATAACAATTACAACAAGATAGGAGGAAAAAAAAGTAATGAAATAAAACAACTACAGTACAAATATTGTTAATGATCTTATTACTTTTGTCACTTTACACGTACATGAACGAACACGTACGTACACGTTTTGTTCCCAAGGCTCTTTCGAGAGTGAAATTCACATGTAAAATTATGTTTGTCTGCATACATATATGTAAATTACATATTGTATTTACATTCTATGTACGAGTAACAAACTACTTCGTTGTACAAACAATTGATGTAAATATTGGACAGTGGTATTTTATATGGAAATTATTATAATGCTGGAATTAAAATATGCTTTAACTTTGTACATATTTGAATATATTTTTGTGATAATTACTCTCATTTTTGTAATAATTAATTTACCTTAAGATTTGCTATTATTATAACCTACCTAGGCATGACTTATGTTTTGCAACATGCTTATTTTATCGATTTTAATGTATGTATTTATTTAGTAAATTTTTTTATATACCTTATATGAAATATTTAACATTTTGTTATACTAAATAGTATTTATTTATGATTTTTGTCTTTTCATCACCTGTGCTGCCACTGTAAAACATTTGGTTAAATTGTGAAATGTAAATTTCACAATTGTTATTGTTTACTTTAAATGAAATACTTGTTACTAATAACAACAATGACAATAATGCAACTTGCAAAATTCAAACTCAAAACCAATAAAACAATACAAAATTAATGCAAACTTGTATAACATAGAAACAAGCATAGATACATAAAGTATATATGCATATAAAAATTAGGGCATTAATTATAAATGTAAGAAAAAAAGTTCAATTTTCCTGGGGTTTTATATGATTCTTCGTCTAAGATAAGACTTTGTTTAATTCTAGTTCAGATTTAGTTCAGTTCTAGTTCAGTTGAAGTTCAGTTCTAGTTCAGTTCTAGTTCAGTTCTAGTTCAGTTCTAGTTCAGTTCTAGTTCAGTTCTAGTTCAGTTCTAGTTCAGTTCTAGTTCAGTTCTAGTTCAGTTCTAGTTCAGTTCTAGTTCAGTTCTAGTTCAGTTCTAGTTCAGTTCTAGTTCAGTTCTAGTTCAGTTCTAGTTCAGTTCTAGTTCAGTTCTAGTTCAGTTCTAGTTCAGTTCTAGTTTAGTTCTAGTTCTAGTTCAGTTCTAGTTCAGTTCTAGTTCAGTTCTAGTTCAGTTCTAGTTCAGTTCTAGTTCAGTTCTAGTTCAGTTCTAGTTCAGTTCTAGTTCAGTTCTAGTTCAGTTGTAGTTCAGTTCTAGTTCAGTTCTAGTTCAGTTCTAGTTCAGTTCTAGTTCAGTTCTAGTTCAGTTCTAGTTCAGTTCTAGTTCAGTTCTAGTTCAGTTCTAGTTCAGTTCTAGTTCAGTTCTAGTTCAGTTCTAGTTCAGTTCTAGTTCAGTTCTAGTTCAGTTCTAGTTCAGTTCTAGTTCAGTTCTAGTTCAGTTCTAGTTCAGTTCTAGTTCAGTTCTAGTTCAGTTCTAGTTCAGTTCTAGTTCAGTTCTAGTTCAGTTCTAGTTCAGTTCTAGTTCTAGTTCAGTTCTAGTTCAGTTCTAGTTCAGTTCTAGTTCAGTTCTAGTTCAGTTCTAGTTCAGTTCTAGTTCAGTTCTAGTTCAGTTCTAGTTCAGTTCTAGTTCAGTTCTAGTTCAGTTCTAGTTCAGTTCTAGTTCAGTTCTAGTTCAGTTCTAGTTCAGTTCTAGTTCAGTTCTAGTTCAGTTCTAGTTCAGTTCTAGTTCAGTTCTAGTTCAGTTCTAGTTCAGTTCTAGTTCAGTTCTAGTTCAGTTCTAGTTCAGTTCTAGTTCAGTTCTAGTTCAGTTCTAGTTCAGTTCTAGTTCAGTTCTAGTTCAGTTCTAGTTCAGTACTAGTTCAGTTCTAGTTCAGTTCTAGTTCAGTTCTAGTTCAGTTCTAGTTCAGTTCTAGTTCAGTTCTAGTTCAGTTCTAGTTCAGTTCTAGTTCAGTTCTAGTTCAGTTCTAGTTCAGTTCTAGTTCAGTTCTAGTTCAGTTCTAGTTCAGTTCTAGTTCAGTTCTAGTTCAGTTCTAGTTCAGTTCTAGTTCAGTTCTAGTTCAGTTCTAGTTCAGTTCTAGTTCAGTTCTAGTTCAGTTCTAGTTCAGTTCTAGTTCAGTTCTAGTTCAGTTCTAGTTCAGTTCTAGTTCAGTTCTAGTTCAGTTCTAGTTCAGTTCTAGTTCAGTTCTAGTTCAGTTCTAGTTCAGTTCTAGTTCAGTTCTAGTTCAGTTCTAGTTCAGTTCTAGTTCAGTTCTAGTTCAGTTCTAGTTCAGTTCTAGTTCAGTTCTAGTTCAGTTCTAGTTCAGTTCTAGTTCAGTTCTAGTTCAGTTCTAGTTCAGTTCTAGTTCAGTTCTAGTTCAGTTCTAGTTCAGTTCTAGTTCAGTTCTAGTTCAGTTCTAGTTCAGTTCTAGTTCAGTTCTAGTTCAGTTCTAGTTCAGTTCTAGTTCAGTTCTAGTTCAGTTCTAGTTCAGTTCTAGTTCAGTTCTAGTTCAGTTCTAGTTCAGTTCTAGTTCAGTTCTAGTTCAGTTCTAGTTCAGTTCTAGTTCAGTTCTAGTTCAGTTCTAGTTCAGTTCTAGTTCAGTTCTAGTTCAGTTCTAGTTCAGTTCTAGTTCAGTTCTAGTTCAGTTCTAGTTCAGTTCTAGTTCAGTTCTAGTTCAGTTCTAGTTCAGTTCTAGTTCAGTTCTAGTTCAGTTCTAGTTCAGTTCTAGTTCAGTTCTAGTTCAGTTCTAGTTCAGTTCTAGTTCAGTTCTAGTTCAGTTCTAGTTCAGTTCTAGTTCAGTTCTAGTTCAGTTCTAGTTCAGTTCTAGTTCAGTTCTAGTTCAGTTCTAGTTCAGTTCTAGTTCAGTTCTAGTTCAGTTCTAGTTCAGTTCTAGTTCAGTTCTAGTTCAGTTCTAGTTCAGTTCTATTTCAGTTCTAGTTTCAGTTCTAGTTCAGTTCTAGTTCAGTTCTAGTTCAGTTCTAGTTCAGTTCTAGTTCAGTTCTAGTTCAGTTCTAGTTCAGTTCTAGTTCAGTTCTAGTTCAGTTCTAGTTCAGTTCTAGTTCAGTTCTAGTTCAGTTCTAGTTCAGTTCTAGTTCAGTTCTAGTTCAGTTCTAGTTCAGTTCTAGTTCAGTTCTAGTTCAGTTCTAGTTCAGTTCTAGTTCAGTTCTAGTTCAGTTCTAGTTCAGTTCTAGTTCAGTTCTAGTTCAGTTCTAGTTCAGTTCTAGTTCAGTTCTAGTTCAGTTCTAGTTCAGTTCTAGTTCAGTTCTAGTTCAGTTCTAGTTCAGTTCTAGTTCAGTTCTAGTTCAGTTCTAGTTCAGTTCTAGTTCAGTTCTAGTTCAGTTCTAGTTCAGTTCTAGTTCAGTTCTAGTTCAGTTCTAGTTCAGTTCTAGTTCAGTTCTAGTTCAGTTCTAGTTCAGTTCTAGTTCAGTTCTAGTTCAGTTCTAGTTCAGTTCTAGTTCAGTTCTAGTTCAGTTCTAGTTCAGTTCTAGTTCAGTTCTAGTTCACTTCTAGTTCAGTTCTAGTTCAGTTCTAGTTCAGTTCTAGTTCAGTTCTAGTTCAGTTCTAGTTCAGTTCTAGTTCAGTTCTAGTTCACTTCTAGTTCAGTTCTAGTTCAGTTCTAGTTCAGTTCTAGTTCAGTTCTCTTTTATATCTGTTTAAGACTCATTTGATACTCTTATACTTATGTTTAATATTAAATTGGTTAGATGTGATACATATACATCATACGCCTCCAATATGTAGAATAATACATAGTACTGATTTTGAAGAAGTACTCATACATAAAATTAAGTTATTAAATGAAATTTTCTTTTATATAGCATAATTGTATAAACCAAATGTCTTATTTTGTTTATTCTAAAATTCTCAAATCTTTAGAAAAGTTACTAAAGAAATAACCCTAATGTATAATGCATTGACAATATAAAATAAACATTAATAAGTTTATGTTTGCAGCTTATAGGGAATGTTTGAGTATGTCTTTATGTGTACATGTTTGCATGTCTATTAACATTTAACTTTAAGAATTCCTTTGCTATTTGCTTGTCGTGTATTGTGTTATAAATATAACGCATATACATATACATACATATATACAAAATAAATTTATGTTTAAATACATACATTTTCCTATAGACAATTATAATTGTAGATTAGTATTTTGTTTGTCGATGGATGCAAGTATCAATTAATAAGAAATTTTGATTTATTAATGACTAATATAAACAACAGCAATCATATATATACATATGTTGAAATAGCAACAAATTATAAAAGTTTAATATACAATGATACACTCATGGCTACATGTTGACGCTAATGTGTATGCATATTTGTTAATATGTATTTATATTGAAAGCTTTGTTTAAACATATGATTATACTTATATATTGGCATATTTGTATCTATAAATACAAATTCGTTTAGACAAGTTATATTCTGTATACAGACCAAATATATTTGTTTGTATTTATTATTGTTAACTTTGAGATAATAAGTAGTGTTTCAGACAAGATGTCAAATAAAATGCGTTTCTGTAAGATATTTGTAAAGAAATATGTCTGTATGTTTTTACTAAATATTTTTTTGTACTATCCCAACCGTCCCCTATTAATATTTTTATTTGCATGGATATCGAACAAGTAATGGAGTAGAAGTTTTTGAAACAATATTCACGTTGTAATAGTTTTACAACTTTTGATTGATTTAATTCGACTTTTTCTGTAAGTCTAGGTAACTGAGAGGTGGTAGATAGATAGATAGATAGATAGAGAGATAGATAGATAGATAGATAGATAGATAGATAGATAGATAGATAGATAGATAGATAGATAGATAGATAGATAGATAGATAGATAGATAGATAGATAGATAGATAGATAGATAGATAGATAGATAGATAGATAGATAGATAGATAGATAGATAGATAGATAGATAGATAGATAGATATAGATAGATAGATAGATAGATAGATAGATAGATAGATAGATAGATAGATAGATAGATAGATAGATAGATAGATAGATAGATAGATAGATAGATAGATAGATAGATAGATAGATAGATAGATAGATAGATAGATAGATAGATAGATGAGATAGATAGATAGATAGATAGATAGATAGATAGATAGATAGATAGATAGATAGATAGATAGATAGATAGATAGATAGATAGATAGATAGATAGATAGATAGATAGATAGATAGATAGATAGATAGATAGATAGATAGAGATAGATAGATAGATAGATAGATAGATAGATAGATAGATAGATAGATAGATAGATAGATAGATACATAGATAGATACATAGATAGATACATAGATAGATAGATAGATAGATAGATAGATAGATAGATAGATAGATAGATAGATAGATAGATAGATAGATAGATAGATAGAGATAGATAGATAGATAGATAGATAGATAGATAGGTAGATAGATAGATAGATAGATAGATAGATAGATAGATAGATAGATAGATAGATAGATAGATAGATAGATAGATAGATAGATAGATAGATAGATAGATAGAAAAAATTTAAGCTTTCAGTCGATTATGATTGCAATTAGAGGAAAGGCATCAGTTTCAAACATTTCCTTTTTTGCGAGTTTATCAGTGACTAGTAAAATTATTGAAAAGTTAGTGAAAGTGGTAGAGTTTGGATTATCAAGTAGATATACATTTTCTGATATTCATACTAAAAGATATAAAACTGTAGTGATCATGTTTGTCTCCTAAGCTTACAAAATATGTTTGTATTTTCATCTGTATGCACACTTAAATACAATTGTATTTCATTTCATTAGTAACAATATCTATGCAGTTTAATACATTTAATTGACTTCATTGTATTTCATAATATCTCTTAAGTTTAAAGTATTTTTTCCAAGAACATCATTTGTACGCTTTCAAATTCATTACGAATTGCATATAATTATACTTGAGTTGTCAATAGCAATAATAGACAAAATTTTGATTTTCATATTAATTCCATAAAGGTCAAGTGTTTCTAACGTTTTGCCAAAATATATGTACAACACTAATTTACTTTGTGGTTAATAAGTTACTTAAACTAAGACTTTAAATTTTTTTCAAAATTTTATTGGTTATTACTTTAGGTTAAGGCAAATAATTAGTATAATAAGTTATGCAACATTTACTGGCAGTAAGCCATGAAAACTATTATCTAAACTAAATTGCCCGAAACATTTAACGTTTCAACTTTTTTTTAATTTGGTAATTGTACATTTTAATTCTCTATTTATAATACTAGTTGGCCAATTAAAGCATTTTTTTGTGGAAAAAAACAAAAAGTTAAATTGCATGCAATTCTATACAAATCAACAAAATTGTTTGATGAGTATTTGTGCAGCCAAATTTGCTAAAAACGCTTTAATGTCTAAGTACTGTATGCGTGCTAACAAACAAAAAATTTTGACGCAAACAAAAAACCCAAAAGTACTTCAAGAAAAAAATTACACTATCAAATTAAGCACTTAAAACATAAAACTTCACATTTCATAACGATTAACACGTATGCCCTCGAAAATTAACGAAAATAAAAGCAAGAAAAAAGTACACACGGATATAACCTGAAAAAAAAGGCGAAAAGAGAAAGGAACAACTACCAACAACTTTCAAAACAAATTATAAGTTAAAAACAACAGCACCAACAACAACATTTGCTGCACAAAAAATTTAAGTGAAACCCCTCAAGAGCTTAATAAACTTTTAGCTCTTGGTTTTTTTTTGCGTTCACAAATACGTATATAAAGCCAAATTGTAAATGGAAGATTTTAAAGGGAAGGGGTTAGATGCTCGTAAAAATAAGGATACAATTGAGAGGTGGAAAATTTTGTCTTGCTAAAAAGGTTGCCATGTAGATAAAGACTTTAGAGTTTTTTTTTAAATTATCTCAAGTTTCTTTAGTCTGTCTTTGTTTGTCTTTGTAGAAGACTAAATCATTTTTTTTAGTAAAACAATTCGTATTTGTTGCTGTAGTTACACCAACTAGTCTAGGTGCATACATTTCCATATTGGGCCTTTAGTGGGCTTTTTCTTTATGAATTTTGTTTTGTTTTTATCGAGGCACTTCTCATGCTCTACTTCTCTATGAATCTGTATGTAAATCTATCCAGTTTTGATCCCGTGTCAAGCATATGTCCTTGATTTTCTTCCCTCATCTTGGTGTTAATGTAACCTGGGGGAAAATTTGCTATCAATTCATTTAGTCGAGTCAAATATATTCTAGGCCTTTCCTTGGAATGGCCTGGGAGTGATACTAGGAAGCCTTACAATTTGGTAACACATATTTACTTGTGACCCACCGTGCAGAGTTTCGGTAGTTGTCTTTTCTCGGATATTGTAGAGGTACCTTCGAGTTAGGCGTGTTGGCTGTGGCTTAAATCCAAATTCGAGAGAAAGGAAAGTTTGTTAGAAAACGGATATCCGGTAAATCTTAAAGTAGGGAATATGTTCGGTGCTTTTGCCGAAATAACAGAAACCCCACAGAGGATTGACAATAGGGCTAAGCGTGAATATGTTCTTCTTCAGTGTACTTAGAATGAGTGTGTCCGATGAATGGAAAAAGGGATTGATGTAAGTTATTTTTTATAAGTGATACCAATAAACTATCTTTTCTTGCTCAATGCAAAGTTTAGTCCTCCCATACCAGATTTAGTACAGTGTTTTCTCTGTGAGTAAGAATCAGTTTATGGATTCGTATTTTGGTCTATCGAAATTATTTATTTGAAGTTAAACAGGATCAGATAATAAATGGCTTAAGTACTTGAACAAAGAGCTTGTATATAGACCGACGAAACCACAGGCATGTAAGAAACTCAAAGGGCCGATGGTAAGTCCTTTTGAAAGCTCGCCATTTGGATAAATCACTTCGAACTACTTTTCGATTTTGAATATTGTTCCTCTTAAACTATCCAGCAAAAACTATGTAAAGACCTTAAATTGTAGTTAATTGTACACATAATTACATAAGTAATTTAAATCTTCTACCGCGGTCAAAATACAGAACTTCCGAATTATTGCTGACCTTGAAGTTTTCGTATCCTTATTATATTATTAAGAAATATTTATATACCTTCTTCTTTGCCGGAAGCAAACAATTGGTAACTCTACTCTAAAAGTGCAATTAGGTGTATGTATTTATTTGGATAAATGTGTGCGTTTAAGTGTTCGGGTACTAGGAGAAAATGTGTGCACAAAAGTGTTGATAATTAGCTTATAAAAATGTGTATGTATGTGTAGATATACACATATAAGTATGTATGTATATAGTATATACATAAATAAGTGTGTGTATATATACATATTAAAAAACTTTTTCCTTAAGCTATTAACACACATTCTGATCAATGCCTAAAGAAAACTACACAACTGAAAACAAAAGCAACAACAAGAGTAATAAAGACTCCAACATTCTAATAAACATTAACATTAATTTTAATACATTTACAACAGCAGTGTGGCAGCAGGAGCCAAAAAAAAACTAACAACAACAATATTTTAACACTCCATAGAAAGCAGAAAAAAACACCAACTCTTGTATATTTCAGCTACTTTTCAACTATGTATGAGACACAATAATATTAAAGTTAATAGCTTTCGAAAAATAAAAATTACTGCTTACTAGCAGTAGCAGGGAAAAGTTTTATTTTTACTGGCATTTCTAAATAACATTAAAAACAAACTCTCAACTAATAATAGGTTACCTTTGCATATAAGAACAAAAACAAGCCACTAGGAAAGAGAAACGTAGAAAAACAACTACAACAGTAAAAGTTACTTCTATTAAAAACAAAAAAAGTTGTTTTGTTTATAAACCCAAGTGACCATACATATAGATTACCTTTATACTGGGAAAATACATACGTACAGGCAAAAGCACTTATAGTTGTATACATATGTACATACATAGGCACATATCTACTCAAAGACATAAGATCTGTAAGAGAAGAAGAAGGAAAGGTACGAGTAATAACAGACAATAAGGAAGGAATAAAAACAAGTTTAACTCATACTTTAACTAATTGTTTATCAAAACTTATACCTAAACTAACATAATCAAACACATATACAATATATATGTATATGCATACGTATTTACACACATAAATAAACTAATTTGTTGGTTGGACATATGTTGTTGTTGTTGCTGTTTGTATAAGAAGGAGTATTTTATTGTCGGTCTTTGGGTTATTTGTTTATTTTGTTTAAACTATAATATTTATAAACAAAATTTTTTACTATAAAAATATTAATTTTCTAACACCTCAGGTTATTGTGAAATAATTTTTATTGTTGTTGTATAATTAGTTAGTCATTAGTTTTGTGTTGCTGTTTTTTTCTTTGTTTTTCTTCTATTTTATTAACGATAACTTAATTAAATTTTGCGCAAGTTTATGGTAATTAAAACTTATTATTTAAAGAATCGTAAACCGAGAAAAGAAGAACAAACTTCATAACATTTATATTATAGTTTTTATTCTGATCTAATGTTTATAGTATAGTCTATTGTATAGCATTTATCTAGACTATAGTCTATAGTCTAGTCTATAGTCCAGTCTATAGTCTAGTCTATAGTCTAGTCTATAGTCTAGTCTATAGTCTAGTCTATAGTCTAGTCTATAGTCTAGTCTATA
>NC_060952.1:88004988-88006902 GCF_022045245.1 Lucilia cuprina | reverse complement strand
AGTTCAGTTCTAGTTCAGTTCTAGTTCAGTTCTAGTTCAGTTCTAGTTCAGTTCTAGTTCAGTTCTAGTTCAGTTCTAGTTCAGTGCTAGTTTAGTTCTAGTTCAGTTTTAGTTCTAGTTCAGCTGAAATCCTACACAGCGCTTAGCATATCAGCTCTTGTTTAATAAATAATGTCATTATGGTGGTCGTAAGCATTATATAAATATTTTACCAGATTTTGTATAATTTACCCTCTTAAATTACTGACATTAATTTCATTAGTAGTTTTATACAAACACCTATCTAACTCTATTCTTAACATAAAACCTTAGAGTAGCAATTGCAACTCTTTACATACTACCTGCAGACTTTTGTGTTGGTAAACTTTCTTTTGCTTTAAAACTCTAGCATTGTGCTATTTTTATTTTTTAGTATCCAAGTTTTAATCTGCTTCCAAACGATTAGCATTAAAAAAAGGAATATTTTCACACATATGTAAAGTTTTAATGATTATCACCTTTTGGCAAATGTTGATAAAATTGTAGGTAGAAATAGAACCCTGCAGTGCCATAGCTGTGTGGCTAACTTTTTTTTTGAAAAAAAAAAAGTTAATTAGATTTCTCTCTGGTTAAATAATTGCTTTTAAATATAATGAGGGTTAAACAACTTCTTTTTGGACATTGCAAAATGACTAGATTCTTGTTTGTGTTATAAAACATGTGATTGCAGTTGATCAATAAATGTATAAATTTGATTAAAAAAAGCAATTTGAAAATGAGGATATATTAACTACTTGGAAAACTACTGGTTACCCACGTATGTATTAGTATATGAAGTAAAGTAATATAATTACAAAACTACTATAAATACTTTAACATACAACTTTTTTAAGATGTGTGCAAAATATAGTTAAATGTTAATAGTTGTTGCCACAAGTGAAATGTGCATACATATATACATATGTATGTAGTTGAAAGAATGTTTTACTCGTCTATTTAAAAGAATTCAATTATATTAATATTCCTTTGTTCACAAAACAGTGTTATGTTACCTTTACCGAATAATGCAACAGGGCTGTGGGTAAAAGTTTAAACTTTTTAAATCGTTTTGCTTTAAAAATACGGCTTCATTTTAAAGTTACTTAATTTTGTTTCTCATTGACCCATTTTGGTTTTAATATTAATATCATTCAATTTCTTTTCATTTCATTATTGGATATTTCTTTTTTAATTCTTTCACATTTAATTATATTAATACCCTACACTATATTCGAAAGATTATTTTATTGCGGCAAATGTAACGTCTTAAATTGTAATAAGTATTACTCCTTGTACTGTTTCCACAACCTGTCTGTCCATTATTCTATTAATCTGTATCTTCATAACCATACAAATAGTTATAGAGTACATTAAAGTCCAACATTACTGTCATACTTATTTTCCGAACACCTTGTGGCCTTGTCTACAAAATGATGCTGTACTACTTGTGGTGTTAATTAAACATTATTTTTAACAATTTTCTGTATATTTTTTGTTCTTGTTAATGGATTTTTAAAAGTTTTATGAAGTATCCATCGGACCATATTATGTATGAAAGTAAAATGAAAAAAAAAAAAAAAACAAAGAATATTTGTGGTTTTTAATTAAGTCTTGTAGTTTTATTTAAAAAAATGAAATTCAATGATACGGAATTTTATGGTCACTAATAAACCGTACGGCATTGGACCAATGTACACACGTTTTTTAAAGGTACAAAAGACAGTTTTTAAAAAGAAAAAAAAAAATCGAAGAGAAAAAATAATAACATTTAATAACAGAACAATGAAAACAATCTATATATATAAAAGAGTAGCGTTACTGACTGACTGATTCATCATCGCACAGCCCAAACGGCTGAACCTAGAATCATGAAATTTTGACAGTAGATGTGTTTTT
>NC_060952.1:87991530-88004888 GCF_022045245.1 Lucilia cuprina | reverse complement strand
ACTGAACTAGAACTGAACTAGAACTGAACTAGAACTGAACTAGAACTGAACTAGAACTGAACTAGAACTGAACTAAAACTGAACTAGAACAGAACTGAACTAGAACTGCATTTATATGTATTTCATTATATTAACCATTTTTACGATTACATACTTTCAAAGATATCACCCTGAAATACATTGTAGAATTGAGTAGCAACATATTGTATTCGGTATAAGATTCAATGTGGCATTCAATAAATGAATAAACTTTAATATTTTGTGTGTTAACACTATTACTATTACTACTACTACTACTACTACTCAGTAGTTTAAAATTTACCAAAGTTTAAATTAAGATGTATAATAAAAGGATATAGAAATGCATTCATTCATCCATTAAATACCACAGAAAAAATAAAAACTTTGCGAAAAACGTATTCAATACCAAAAGTATGTGTAAATGAAGTGTTGGACTTTTACATACATTATAAATATCTGAACTTATAGAATATCATAAACAATGCAATGAATATAATGGTTTTGTGTAGAAAGGATATTGTTATTATATTTTTAAATTAATTTTTTTTACAAAATTTACAGGTTGTTAGGCAACAGTTTCCTAATTTTATAATAGTATTAATAGATTTTTTAGTATAAAAAGTAATTTTATTTAGATGTCCTTGTAATTTAACATTTTAAAAATTTAAAAGATAAAAAATCAGATATAAATATGTAAGTAGATTTTACGTTAATATTTTGATAGATTTTTGCTGCAAATATAAAAAATTAATATAAATAAAACCTGAAGTGAAACGAAAAGAAGAAATATGTAATTGTTTACTGACATTATGTGGCATTTGCATTCTGATTTTGACATAACACCTGTCAGCATTTTTTCTGACATTAACCATTTACCCTTTAACAATCAGTCGTTCACAGAACAAATGAAATTACATTAAGAATGAATAAAAAACAACATTTATTTATATATATTGAATATGTATATATGTAGGTACATATCTATGTATGTAGGTATGTATGGACTTATTTATTAATATTTGATGAAAAACAAGTAATGCAAATAAAGCAGGTTTAAAATCACTAACTAAGAAAAAAGTCTCGTCATATTATAAAAAGACCACTGAGCACTGAGAATGACTATTTCTGTAGTTTGACTTATCCTGAATGTTATGCAAACCAAGGAAAAAAAGGGGACTGCCACAGTTGGAACTATAAACTGAAAAATTCAGTACTTATTCTCTTTTAATTTGGGCATAAGTAGCAATGCGACTTGAAGGATTCGTCCAATAACCGGTCATTGGTTAGAGTTTCTTTGAGATTCGCTTAAATTTAAACAAAATTATAAATAAGTGAGTGAGAAGTAGTTGAGAAATAATGAAAAAAAAAAAATGAAATAATAAAGAAAGATTTATCTTGAATTTTACCTTCATTCAAAAATATTTAAGGAAGTTACTGATAAAAAACAAAATTTTTCTAAATGAGAATTATATAGTATACGTCAAACATTAATTTTGGGAAAAGTATATATTTTTAAAGAAAAGTTAGTTTTGTTGAGTTTCATTGCGATACAAATGGTTACAAGTCAATTTTAGACGTTTAAGACATTTTTTAAGGGGGTTTTATATGGGGCTAGAGTCAAATAATCATTTATACTTATATAAAACTTATTTGTGTAAATTTTTAGGGAGATAATAGTATATTAGACGTATTTATGGTATAAAAAGTTCAAATCGGGTGGTACGGTTGTATGGGGGCTAGGTGAAATAATGAACCGATTTCAACTATTTTCAAAAGGCTTTATCCTTGTGGCAAAAAACACGCTTTGTCCAAATTTCATCAAATTATCTTGAAAATTGCCTGCCATGCTCAAAAAATTATTCTGATTCTATCGGTATACTTTAAGGTATACGATAATTATTTTTGTGTTACAAACATCAGCACAAACGTATAATACCATCTCCACTATAGTGGTGTAAGGTATAATAATATTTCGGTAAGATGATTACAATAGGAATTAAGCCCACTTCCACTAACATGGATGAGATCATCATCATGTATTGCTTTGGATTTGCTGTATATAAATAGATCTTCTTACTAACTAACTAACTAACTAACTAACTAACTAACTAACTGGCTAACTAGCTAACAAGCTAACAAGCTAACAAGCTAACTAACTAACTAACTAACTAACTAACTAACTAACTAACTAACTAACTAACTAACTAACTAACTAACTAACTAACTAACTAACTAACTAACTAACTAACTAACTAACTAACTAACTAACTAACTAACTAATTAACTAACTAACTAACTAACTAACTAACTAACTAGCTAACTAACTAACTATATGTTTTACTTTGGTCGGGGGGCTACTGCTCGTTTAAGCTATGTCTGTCGGGCTGTTTGTGTGTAAATTTTGCGAAGACCTCAGATATCTTTTGGGATCTAAATCTTTTAGAATTTTGTCAGACATTCTTTCTAAATTTATTTATTATTTATCGAGTAATGAAATTTAATTAAAGATAGAAAAATAAGAAAAAGTTGAGTGGACCCAAAGTTCTATGTTAGTGGCAATTACAAAATTTTTACAGAAATCTTACACTATTGAAATTGACAACACTGTGATTAGAGTAATGCCACTTATCTGTAATTTATACCAACAAATATATTATTTTCTCACTGAATACATAATTCGTATATAAATTGTATAAATATTTGTTTACATTATATGTATAAACACTATATACCTATGTATGTGTTTAAAGTGTAACAGATACTACTATTACCAAAAATATATACTTCAAAAGCGGACCCACATTAAATTGTTTAATCTTCTATGTTCTTATTAAAAAATAATTAAATTTTATTAGAGACTTATGACAATTTATCAAAAGTTTTTATTATAAAATTTTCTTGTAAATCTTTGAATAATTATTGTGAAAAATGCCTTTAATATTTTAATTTTGTAATTATTGTTTTATGTTGATAAAACTTATGATAAATTTTAAAATTATTTATAAAGAACTTAAATATTTTATACTAATAATACATTTATGATATAACATCAAAACTACATAACTACGTATATTTTTTAGAGCATAAAGTAAATGCTATTTAATTGTTTTAAAATAATGCAAAAGATTGATAATATATCTGCAAGTTGAAAAACTTTTTTCAGTTGTTTGGTATCAACCTTTCATTATTAATCTAAGGTTTTATCTATGATACATTGTTTTCGTATCAAGAGACATTAATTACACTGTACAGTTATTTACATACAAAACTATGTGTGTGTATGTGCAAATGTATGGTGTGTATAGATTTATAGATTAAATAATGAAAATGAACTACTATAAATTTCAAATTTGTTATTTTTATGTTAAACATTTATTATTTATGTTAAATATGGCGTATTATATTAAATAAATCATCACAAAATAGTAAACAATAGCAGCAGTAGCATCTGAAAAGCTTTAAACAAAAAAAAGTGTTATTTAATTTAATACTATTTATAATATTTTATTGAATAATCTTTAGTGAAAAAGAAAACATCAATAAAAATTGTTGCAATGATTAAAAAGTGTTCATATATGTATATATTAGAGATTTGAGAACAAGAAATTCCGTTTCTCAAAAATACCGCGATTCTCAGAAAACTTCAATATTTATACCCTACACCACTTTAGTGGGAGGGTATATTCGGATTGTGCTGATGTTTGTAACGCACAATAATATTGGTTCTAGACCCACATTAAAGTATACCAATCGGCTCAGAGTAGATATAGCTATGTCCGTCCGTCCATGTAAATCTTGTAATTAAACTACAGGTCGCAATTTTTAAGATAATAAAATTTTGTACATGATTATTTATTGTCCCAATTCTGAAGATAATTCAATAAAATATGGTACATGATCTTCTATGATACCGAAGACGAACCCTATTGATAATGGTTAAGATCGGTACAATATTTCACCTAGCCCCCATACAACTGAACCAGCCGAATAGGGCTTTTAAGTTCATAATTTATGTTTAATATACTCGTATCTCGACAAAAAGCTGCACTTTATAATTATAGGACTTCATTGGACCCTAGCCCTTGTAAAAAGCCCCCCTTCAAATTTTGACTCAAATGTCCACAATTTTTTACAACAATAAATATCTTAAGTATATATGAGACAAGGTACAATTCAACTTAAATGCTTTATTATAAAAACTAAATCACATGTTATTTTTGTAACAGGTGTAGGTGTATGGTCGGCCTCGCCCGACTATAATTTCTTACTTGTTTTTGATTATGTTTCAATGTGAGAACATAAAATGTTTAATATTTAAGCTTCATTGGAAATATAACTAGATTCTCTCACGACCTTTAAAGTTAAATGCGAAATCAGGTCGAGTGTTGCAGTAGACTGCTTAATTTCATGATACCTGGCCATGAGGTAATTTCAGAAAAGAATGGATAAACTGTCTGGCATATAGGGACAATTTATTGATCCTGAGTCCTTCTTTGTAATGAGCATTTTATCTTCAGAGAAGATCTTTGGCTCATATATTACAGGATTTTATTTATATAAATTAAAAATATATTTACGTTTAAGGGTAAATTTCGATGCTTTTGATGTCATCATAGAACCGGGTTTTGATTACGTATTTTTCATCTTAATGGGCTGAAAAAAATTTATATTTCATGGAAATTTTTCAATATTATTACGTGCATTTTTTTGGGGAATATTATGCATTTAAAAGTTTTATGACACTGAATGATCTAAAGAATTTTTGTTTTATATATTTCCTGGTTGTTTCGTTACACAATCAAAATACATATAAAAAGTACCAAAATGTCTTCCATATAGAATATTATTCATTAAGCACTGTGTATGTTTAGTTTCTAGTTTCTATATACATTAAGAATCACTTGAACAACAACAAAATTACCAAAATTATGCTTCTTGAAGATTCTCTTTTATTCAATTTGATGAACGAAAAAGTAGCAAAGGGTCTTATGGATTCTCATCAGTCATGTTATGCTGCTATGTTCAATATTAAAGAAAATACAAAAAGTACTATTTGATGAGCAAAAAGTACCAAACATTTACCTCTTATAGATTAATTATTCAATAAGAGACATGCATATTAAATATAGTTGTTGCTACATAAATATTTTTAAATTTCAAAAAGTACAATTAAAATGATGATATAGTGGAAAAAAATATACTTTTTTGGAAAGTTTTAATAAACTGAGTACAATTTTTACCCATTATATAATTTTTCATATTCTTTTTCAAAATTTAAGTTCACAAAATATTTCTGTTTAAATCTATATATCATAGATATAACCCATACGTTTTAAATTTGCAATCTATTTTTTCCGGAAACATTTTTCTTTCAAAAAGTTTCAGATAATTTACACGAATTTGATCCTATAGTGGCCTTCTTAACCAAATTCCAAAATAGTATATCAATAGTTTATTTTGTGTGAGTAAATAAACTATTTTTTAAATTTTATAAAAATTGGCTCAACGAGTTTGAATAATAATTAAATTTCCTGTTTTTTCCATTTTTGTTACTTTTTTACACAAACAAATATTTTAATTCAATAAATATTACAGAGTTAGTCCGTACATCTAATAAGAAAACATCAGTAAAAAGTTACACTCATTTGAATAAAACCGTATATGACAAAAATATCCAACTCTAAATCCCCTCTAAGTCCGACAGTTCTGGATCAATAGTGTTGAAATTTATTGCCTGGCCTACTGTCCAATAGCACTAGCCTTGGTAAAAGTTTCGTCAAAATCGATTTTTTGAGTTGGGTCACTTGATATATATAAATTACCCATATATAAATACGTATACTTAATATGTAATACGTTTAACAATTAAATATTAAGTATACGTAACTAAGGCCTTTGATAAAGTTATACGCTTTAATAAGTCGAATTAACTTCAGCTTATTTATCTATATTAATTTGTGATTTTCATGAGAAAGCTTATGTAGAATTGCGAGTGCAGTCATTTGATTTTTACACTTTAAAATTAATTGCATTTTTGTTTGAAATATTATAATAAATTTATATCGCTGTCATTTTAATGGAAAACAATTGCTGATAATGCAATTTAATTGTGTTAATAGAAAATATATATTTATTTATATAAAGCATTAATATTTAATGATTGAAAATTGTTTTCATATTTGGCGTACAGAAGAACATTTTGTTTTAACATATATTTCTACAGTTGTCCTGTTGGTTAAATGTTTGGTATATGTAGAATATTTTAAAACTATTTCAACTCCTTAGCTTATCCTATCTGGTCCCTATTCTTTTAGCAAAATAAAGAATGGTATTCCTACTAAGGTTTGATAATGGGTTCATAGTCTTTTTATATAAAGCCAGCAAATCACTATATGTGACCTGCAAAGTTCGATACGGGGCAACTTGCTAGTGATTACTTTACGTATATGAACATGTAAGTAGTTGTTGTAAGTTATCAAACGTTTGATTATTGTAAAATGTATATATGTATTTAGAAGCTGAACATCCTTTTAAAGGAGCATCATATTATATATATATATATGTTGAATTTCACAAAAAACACCAACACACAAAATCACTCAATTATAATGACAATCACTGAAAAAAAAACACTATAATAGTGATTAACGTGATGATGACTTTGTGTATTTTTTACATGTGTTTATTGTTTTTCGTGTATTATTTTTTGACGCAGCTGTTGACATCTACAACAGCAAAACCCACATACTCACACATTGTTGTTGATATAAAATGTGATGGTATCATAATCATGTAATAAATGCTGTAATTAAAGTTGTCAACACTAATTTAAATAACATCAGATTTCAGCAGTAACTGAAACACTTTACGTTCCTGGTATTTTTTTTTCTTTTATTTTCTTTTTGTATTTTTTTTTTCACTCTCCTCATATCTTTTACTCATTTTGCAATGTTTTTAAGATTTTCTGAAAATGTTATTTGATATTAGCTTATAAAAAGCTTTAAAAACAGAGAAACCAAGACTCATTAAGTATAGAAATATATACAAGGAAATTCATGGTAGAAAGCGAGTGTTGGTATGGGTTTTGATATTGTTTAGTCCTCAAAAAGTGTGTGCATTTAAGTGACACTTTTGCAAAGAATGTTGAATGTGACCACTAGATTTTTATGGGCTAAATATTTATTTCTTTATAGAATCTTTATATCGCACTTAAAATGTGGTATATCTTGGTTTCTGGGATTAAAATTATGATTTCTAGATCTTCTTTAGGATCAACCAGTTAGGGCTGAAATCAATTCTAGATAAAGGTAAGATACACTTGTCTGTGAGTGTGATTTTAAGTAATTCATATATGTCTTCCGTTTGATAATATTAAATGGCATCAGTAATAACCTAGAAAGAAATTATACTAAACTCTCTGTATTTGCATTAAATGTTGGTCTTATTATTGTTGGCCTTCAAACTAAGATACATATTTCAACGCTTTAGACTAAGCGAAAAAATATGTGAAAAAATATATCATTTTCACACTTTGCTAGTAAGTCCCTCCCCCCTCCTATTCCCTTTCCTAAACATCACAACGTAAACAGTACGAGCATAAAAGTTAAGATGAAAAAATAACGTTTATTATTTTCACTTTTCTTTTTCTATACACATTTTCTTTTTGCATAAATATTTGAAGTGTCAACATGTTTACAAACTTCCTTAAACAAATACACACTCAAACACTTATATCAAAAGACAAGTAGCAAGCAGTTGCTAGTAACAGTATACAAATAAAATGTCCGCTCTCTGATATACTCACACACACACACACATTCCTATGCAAACATTATCCTTATTTTGGGCATTTTACTTGTAGAAAAATAATGAATGAAAAGATTTTTACCAGCCTTTTTCTTACTTGATGTAAATATGTAGTATATAGTTGTTGCCATCATTCTTACTCATTCGCTCAGTCAGTCGTTGGTTTGACAAATGAGTGGTAATTTGTTGTGACGTAAATTTCATTGAAACTGCCTTGATTGCCACTTGAGACATTTGAGTTTAAATGTTTCTAGCATCCACCTCCCCCCTAAAAGTATGTTGCAAAAGCACACTACACACATCTTTGCACGGAACATGAGTACGAAATTTGATGACAAGAAAACAAAAAAAAAAATTCCACTGGTTTAAGAGTTCTTTGAATATTAAAAGGAGGCAAGATAAAGAACACAAAAAATGGGAAAAGTATATAAAAAGAAATTGCATAACCGGAAAACAGCGTCGGTAAATGAGCGTGTGAATAAAGGAAAAGTAAAAGTAAAAATCTGAAAAATTTTCCAATGAAGATTATTACGATATTTATGCAGTGATATTATTTACATACCAGGGAACGACAAACGTTTTTGATATACTCAGTTCTTACTATTAGACGTTTACTTAATTGAGAAACTTTTAAAGAACTTAGTTAGTCTATAGTCTAGTCTTGACTTACATCTACATTCTAGTCTTCTATTCTAGTCTATGGTCTGGTCTAAAGTCTAATCTATAGTCTTGTCTAAAGTCTAGTCTACAGTCTAGTGTAAAGTCTAGTAAAGTCTTTGTCTAGTGTAAAGTCTGAATAAATACTATATACTAGCCTAGACGTAAATCTTGTCTATAGTCGAAGACTTTAGGCTAATGTATAGCCTAGTTTATAGTTTATGCTATAGTCTTGTTTAAAATATAGTCTACAGTTAAGTTTATAGTAGATATAGTCTTTTCTATAGTATTCTTAGCTAGTCTATGGTCTACTTTACCTAGCCTATAGTCTAGGTAATAGTCTAGTCTATACTGTAGTCTTTATTCTGGCCTACATTTGAGTCTATTGTCTAGTCTATAGTCTAGTCAATAGTCTAGTCTATAATCTAGTTTACAGCCTACCCTTGTCTATATGCTGGTCTTATCTATATGCCTATAGTCTAATCTATCTATAGTCAAGTTAATAGTCTAGCCTGTAGTCTAGCTGTAGTCTAGTATATGGTCTTGTCTATAGTCTAGTCTATAGTCTAGTCAATATTCTATTCTGTAGTCTAGCCTGTAATCTAGTTGTAGTCTAGTCTATGGTCTTATCAACTCTATAGTGTAGTCTTGTATAGAGTGAAGTCTATGGTCTATTTTCTGGTCTAGTATATTTTGTGGTCTAATCTATTGTAAACAAGTAGGAAAGTATAGTCGGGCATGGCCGACCATATGATACCCTACACCATGAGTATATTTTTACAATTTTTACTTTTATAAAATTTTTATTTTTTGTAATGAAACTTTTATGTTCAATATTACCATAATTCCAAAATATTTAAGCCATTTATTGATAAAAAACTGAAATTTCTAAATGAGGCTTTATATAGGTCAAATATGGGCCGATCCTCGGTAAATTTGGGAAAAGGATATATTTCTAAATAACAGTTAGTTTTGTTAAGTTTCATTGCGATACAAATGGTTACAAGTCAATTTTAGACGTTTAAGTCATTTTTTGAAGGGGGGTTTGTATGGGGGCTAGGGTCAAATATATATTGATATATTATACTAATATAAAACTTATTTGTGCCAATTTTTAGAGAGATAGCAGAATATTTGACGTAATTATAGCATAAAAAGTTTAAATCGGGAGGTACGGTTGTATTAGGGCTAGGTGAAATAATGGACCGATTTCAACCATTTTCAATAGGCTTCGTCCTTGTGCCAAAAAACGTGCTTGGTCCAAATTTCATCAAATTATCTTGAAAATTGCGGCCTGTACCTTGCGCACAAGGTTTATATGGACAGCCAGCCAGCCAGCCGGACAGACGGACAGACGGACGGACGGACATGTCTTAATCGACTCAAAAAATGATTCTGAATCGATCGGTATACTTTAAGGTGGGTATTGGACCAACATTTTTGTATGTTACAAACATCAGCACAAACGTATAATACCCTCCCCACTATAGTGGTGTAGGGTATAAAAAATATTTTAGCTTAAGAAACACTATTTTCTTTGACTCAAAATTGTTGTAACAATCATTATAATCATCATCGTCACCTTCATCGTAGAGCGACAGCATCTGTTTCATAGTCATAACAAAAAATATTTTCCTGTCAGCTTAATTTTATATTTCTCCGACAGAAAAGTCATCAAACATCAACAGTCTCTCATATACCAGGTTTTTATACCATTCACCGTGAGAAATATATGTACAAGTTTGTCATTCCATTTGTAATTATTATAATATAATTTTCCGATCCTATAAAATATATATATTCTGGGTCCTTATAGATAGCGGAGGTGATTAAGTCATGTCCGTCTATCTGTCTGTATGTTTGTTGAAATCAGATCTTAGAGGACCAATAACGGCGACATCCGAATTTTCAATAATTCTGTTAGACATGCTTTCGGAAAGATCAACAAAGTCGGTTAAAAAAAATAATGGATCCCGGATAAGGTTCCAATAATCGGTTACTTTTTGGTACATTCGAACCCGAAATATGTGATATCCTGTAAAAGAGGTGACTGTTATTTTTTTAACATCATGGTTTCGTCACAGTTGAAAGAGAACTCTTACTTTATTCATATTATCATCAGCCAGTTCTTTGCTATATTTTCTATTTAAAAATTCATTTAGCTTTAAGCTACATCTAGCCATATTTAGTTTTCATGCTTGCGCTTTCATGTTGTGTTTAATTTATAATGATTTATTGGCTGTGAAAAATATATGTTAATATTTAATAATTCTATAATTTCTACAGTGCAATATCTCTTTATTTCGCAATAAATTATGAACATACACTCATAATAAGTTACACTTATGCATTCAGAAATACACTCATAATAAGTTACACTTATGCATTCAGAAATACAAGTGATATGTTTTGTTGTGAAATTGCTTATGCTATGTTTTCAAGGCTAAACAAGTATGAATGTATAGTCGGATATTGCCGACTATAAGATACCCTACACCAGTCAGTATGTTAAAAAAGTGGATAATTTAAAAAAAATAAAGCATTTAATTTGTTCTTTAACCGTATTGTGCAATAGTTTTACGTATTATTGACAAAAAAAAAGAGATTTTCTACAAGAGGGCTTATAGGGGAGTAAGGGTAAATATGGGCCTATCCTTATAAAATTTGGTAAAGGAATTCACGTCTACCCCAAAGTTATTTATGTAGGTTTTAATCGTTTTATTACAAATTATAAGTGAATTTTGTTTTTCAAGACATTTTCTGAAGGGGAGTTTGTATGGGGGCTAGGGTCAAATGAGGCCCGATCACTATAAAAATTAGTAGTGTCATTTATCGTTCTATAAAACTAAGTTTTGCAAATTTTTGTTGACATAATAAAACATTTAACAAAATTATGAGCCTAAATGCCCGATTTGGGGGGTACGGTTGTATGGGGGCTAGACGAAATAATGGACCGATTTTAACCATTTTCAATAGCGTTCGTTCTTGAACCAAGAAAAGAGTATGTGCCAAATTTCATCACACACGCAAACAGACAGACAGACGGAGGGACGGACAGACATAGATAAATCGACTCAGAAAGTGATTCGATTGGTATAGTTTGAGCTGGGTCTAAAACAAGTATTTTTGGGTGTTACAAACATCAGCACACTCCCCACTATAGTGGTGTAGGTTATAAAAATTTGCGATTTGACGTTCCTAATGCGAATTTTTATAAGGACTAGATAACTTATTTCGTTATTTATTTTATTTAAATCAACATTGTAAAATTTTTGTAAAGCTCTATATTATATGTATACAAAACTATTGTTATAACTTGTGCTTATATGACAGCTTAATTGTCAGTATCACTACATACCGTTTGGATAACTTAAAAATAAAATAAGATAAAATATTTTAATTATGACTTAAAAATACTATCGTGAATTCTTATTCTGAGTTTTGTTATTTTTGTATGTAAAGAATAACGAGTTCAGCACAGTCATCCGGAACTACAGGATAGTTGATGAACAATACTTGTATTGTGAGTAGAAATGTCCTTATTTGTTATGACTTATTTAAGTACTTATTTGTAAGTGAGCTTTGTCCTTAATGCAGCGCCGTGTTAGAAAAATGTGAACAAATTATCCTTTTAAATACATACTGTATGAATGAAATTCTTTCTTTGTGTGTTCATTACTAGATGTTATTATGCTTTAAACGAAGGCTTATAATTTCTTTCAGATTACTGCTATTACTGAGTTTATGTCACTGTTATTAATATATTATTTGAACATTAAAAACTCGTAATATAATATTTTTGGTTGGAGTCTATTTCAAGAATATGTATACCTTAAAAAAACGAACATACATTCTTATGTATGTACAACTACATAAACAAATCATAAACACTTTATAATTTAAAAAAGACAATACAAATTTTTCATCCGCTTTGCAACTAAGCGTAGATATAATTTTGTACAATTTTTCGCCAAGTATTTTATAACTTTTATATTGGCATTAATTTCAGTTTGCTACTATTTATGTTCATTTGCCAGAGTATATATTGTTCTCTTGCCCCTGGCGTTTGCTGCTAAAAAAAAAACCGTGAAAAAACGAAAGTTTTCCTTTTTTTGTTTGTATTTGATTTTTTGTTTTATTTTACGTCTTTTTGCTTGGTTTTACTTTTTTGACAGTAATGAAATTATTACCATCAAAAATTACGGATTATGTGCGTTAATAACGATGAAAAAGTGTCTATTTGTCTGTCTATGTATGAGGGTGTGAGTCTTAGGTTGTATCTGTTGTTGTTTAATATTTTAACGTAAGTGTTTGTTTATATGACTTTAATGTTATACTTGTATGAATGTCTGTATGCATAAACTGAAAGTTTATGTGTTTGTGTTACTGCTTTAGTTGTGGTTGTTGTTATTATTTTACTTTTGTCTTATCATGTTTATCTTACTTAATCTTGATATTGTTTTTTGATACCTCTTAGTAATGATGATGAGGTATCATTTAGTTGTATAGAGGTTTTCTTTGTTGTTTTGTAATGTTGTATTTGTGTTTGTAAAAATTTTAAGAAAACTCAAAAAAAAGGAAAGAGTATAAAGAGTAAATATCGTTAAGAAGATTTAGTGAAATTATAAAATTTAATATGATATGGTAAAAAGAATTAAAAAAATTAAAAAAACAAGTAAAGTGGGATGTGACCGACGATATGTTACCCTACGACAGTTTTGAGTAAATTTTAAAATTTATTATTTTTTATTGATTAGTTAGTTAGGCAGTTAGTTAGTTAGTTAGTTAGTTAGTTAGTTAGTTAGTTAGTTAGTTAGTTAGTTAGTTAGTTAGTTAGTTAGTTAGTTAGTTAGTTATTTAGTTAGTTAGTTAGT
>NC_060952.1:87989145-87991430 GCF_022045245.1 Lucilia cuprina | reverse complement strand
ACTGAACTAGAACTGAACTAGAACTGAACTAGAACTGAACTAGAACTGAACTAGAACTGAACTAGAACTGAACTAGAACCGAACTAGAACTGAACTACAACTGAACTAAAATTTGCAGCACAAGGTGTTCTGTAAATAATGTTAAAAACTGCAAATTTGGAGATTGTTTACTTTGCTTCTATGAACACATAAATATGAACGTATAAGTATTTCTATTTGCGTGTGTTTATATTGTTAAATAACTTAATAAGTGTTTGTTTGTTGGTTTATTAGTGTGTGCGTGTATATAATATTTTGCTACTTAAGACTTGTTGTCTTCACTTTAAGCAGTCTTTAGAAATTTCCCTGTCTTCTTTTTCCAGCTTTCACTTCTCATTATTTTCTTTCAAACATAATGCTTTTCTAGTCAAAGGTAGGAATAAAAAGATGATTAGTACGTATTAAGTATTTCTCTAAGAAATATAATATTTTATAAACTGACTAAGTGCTTCTTTGAAGGTGTTTATAAATAGAAAGTAAATTATTTGCATTGATTGTTTTTTTTCTTCATTTCTTTAGGAATTTTTCTTTGCAAACTTGTATTTAACAAGAAAATAAATATGAACATAAATAATTTAGCAAAGATCAAGTATAAATATGAAGGTGTTAAGTTAACAGCTTCCTGTTGATGGTTTTTAAAATTTGGCTAACACCTTAAATATATTTTGCTAACTATTTACAAAAGTTTGTTTGGCATAATTGAAATATTAGAAAAAAATTTTTAAGTAAATGTTTACTTGTGTCTTAGCAGCCAAATTTTGTAAATATTTATTTAATTAGGAATTTGTTAAGTGTTAAAATAAATTAAAAATTAAAGGTTTGAATTCATATGTAAAGAATTATTAATAATTATATTAAATTTAAAGCTAAAAGTTTGAGTAACTGTTTAATATGAATACAATCAAACTGAGTTTCATAGTTTTTATGATCCATGTTTTCCCGTTATTGTTTTTAATATCTTTGATTTTAAATTTATTTTTTTCAAATTTGTGAGAGTTATTAAGTAAATCTAACACGTATACGTTATAATTAATTGACTGAGAAACTTATATTAAGTATACGCATACTATAGGTTTATGTAATTTATATCTTAGTTATCAAAAATCTATTAGAACAATTTCTAAATAATGAATTTACCTTAAATGTCATTAATTATACATTTTTTCTACTTATTTAAAAAAATTATGAAATATCTAAAAATTATTGCAAGACTTTAAATCCACAATTTTTTATTACGAAGATGATGAGTTATTGATGTAAGACTTTAAAATGTTTTATTTCACAATACAAATATTACACTCAAATTTATATGCCAAAATAAATATACACAACTACAAAATCAGCACCCACATATAAATACTTACAATTCCTTTAGTTACAAACTCACTTCTAAACATAGACTTCTCTTAGCAAAATTGTAATGGAGTTTGATTACTGATGCAATTGTTAAGTTCGCGTAAAAGCTCATTACAAATTCTATGAAAACAAGAGAATAAAGTGAAACAAAAAAAAAACTAAAACCGAAAATAAAACAGTTAAAAAATACACAGCAATAACAAAGAAGACTGTTAAATAAACAAATTCTAAAATAAGCAAACTTCATGAATAGCGTAGCATACAAATTAACAATAAAAAAAAGAATACATACAGACAAACAATTATATTTACTACTAATACCCAGCAGACATATCAACTTATATAATAAGTAAACATCGGTAGATATGCTAAACTTTATGTACTTTTTCTCTAAATTCTTTGGTATGTTTACTTATGCGCAAGTACAGAAATATTATAAATTCCATGTATAGACGTGGGTGCTTAAGTTGTTGTTACTGTTGCTATTATTTTAGTTTCGTTGTTACACTCTAACATTTTGTGTAATTGTATATGTGTATAATATGTAAGTAGGTTTTTGGTTTTGTTTTTAGTTTAAACTGCATTAGTTTTTGCTAAGCAAGTTTATGGTGATGGGTTTTTGGGTATAAATTCATGGTTTATAGCAAAAGTTGTTGGAACTAGTTTGTATAGTCGAATAATATATACACACAAATATATGTTATACATTATTGTATATAGTATTCTCCAATAGATTCTGAATACTGCAACCAGCTTGCCCCAAATCAAATCAGTCGGACATCAGTTAGTAAGTTAGAAAGTTAGTAAGTTAGTAAGTTAGTAAGTTAGTAAGTTAGTAAGTTAGTAAGTTAGTAAGTTAGTAAGTTAGTAAGTTAGTAAGTTAGTAAGTT
>NC_060952.1:87977221-87989045 GCF_022045245.1 Lucilia cuprina | reverse complement strand
GATAGATAGATAGATAGATAGATAGATAGATAGATAGATAGATAGATAGATAGATAGTTATTTAGTTAGTTAGTTAGTTAGTTTGGCCTCTGGTAGGTTAATAGTAACTGATCTAGTCTGGTAGACTGGAGGTGGTGGGCTCTATTCCCAGCACATACACTTTTTAAGTTGAGAATTTCTTTTATGCTAAAAAATAAAATTAAAAAAAAAAATAATAACACGAATAAAAATTAAATTCAATTTACTCGCACCAATTATTTTTTCCAAAATTTCCAAGAATTTATCAAGTACTATCAAAGTAAATTTATTTACATATAAATGTCATTTAATACAATTTAAAACAATTAATACACGCTTTTATTAAAAAACAAATTCTTTGAAATATATTTCCGTTATATTATTTTCAATTATCCTTGAGCATTTATTTGTTTGTCGTTAGTTTAATTTTTTGCCTAAAGTTGTTATTCTTTTTTTTCTATTTAAAAACTTATAAACAGTCATTTAATATTATAGATTATTTATAAATATTTAATAATACATTATAATGAAAGTGCTTTTTTACATTTTGATGAGTGGGTTTTTAAGTTTATTTAATTGTCTTTTTTCTCACAGTTAAAACATAATGGATTGTTTACTGTTTCATGAACTGAAATGTTAAATAATGAATACAAAAAAATCAAAAAGAAATACATCAATAATTAAAATATTTTAAATTGATAATATATATATACCACGGTATTTTTGCATTTTATCGTGTGGCTAGTGTAGGTTTTTTAACTTAATTTTTATGCCAGTTAAATGCATTAAATTTTTAAAATTATCAAATTGATTTTAATTTATGTAAATAATATTATTTTGTATACAAATGTTACTAGAAAAAAGTTTTAATTTAAATTGATGAAATCATCTTCTTGTGCAGAACAGACATTAACAGAATAACGCAAAGTTACATACATTTGAAAAGAGTTTTTCAACAAATCTACATACTTTCTAATATATTTAGTTTAAACAGAAAAATAGAGTGGTAAAATCAAGCTCTTTTGCATAATGTAAGCATTACCACAAACTATGTATGTACATATATGCATGTATGTACAATGTACATATATAAACTTGTTATATTCTCTCAGCATCTTTAAGATAGAAAATTGAAGCCAAGCAGAAAAAGCGAACGAAAAGAAACATTCGAAACAAATTCAAATTATTCTATACGTTGAAGGCATATTTGTATTTGAACAATGTACATACATATACATATACGTATGTATGTGCATTTGAATGTGTATTTGTATTGAGACAACTACAATCATATTCTAAGCATATGGGAAGGAGCTGAACATTTTATTAATTTTACTAAACAGGACCAACTTTTGTGGTAGGAGACATGTGCTGACTGAATTTTATATAAATAGCTTACTAACTTACTAACTTACTAACTTACTAACTTACTAACTTACTAACTTATTAACTTACTAACTTACTAACTTACTAACTTACTAACTTACTAACTTACTAACTTACTAACTTACTAACTTACTAACTTACTAACTTACTAACTTACTAACTTACTAACTTACTAACTTACTAACTTACTAACTTACTAACTACTAACTTACTAACTTACAAACAACTTACCTTACTACTACTAATACTAACTTACTAACTAACTACTTACTTACTAACTTACTAACTTACTAACTTACTAACTTACTAACTTACTAACTTACTAACTTAACTAACTTACTAACTTACTAACTTACTAACTTACTAACTTACTAACTTACTAACTTACTAACTTCTAACCTTACTACTTACTCAACTTACTAACTTACTAATTACTAACTTACTAACTTACTACTTACTAACTTACTAACTTACTAACTTACTAACTTACTAACTTACTAACTTACTAACTACTAACTTACTAACTTACTAACTTACTAACTTTACTAACTACTCACTTACTAACTTACTAACTTACTAAACTTACTCAACTTACTAACTTACTAACTTATACCTTACTACTTACTAACTTACTAACAACTAAACTTACTACCTTACTAACTTACTAACTTACTAACTTACTAACTTACTAACTTACTAACTTACTACTTACTACCTTACTAACTTACTAACTTACTAACTTACTAACTTACTACTTACTAACTTACTAACTTACTAACTTACTAACTTACTAACTTACTAACTTACTAACTTACTAACTTCTAACTTACTAACTTACTAACTACTAACTTATAAACTTTACTAACTTACTAACTTACTAACTTACTAACTTACTAACTTACTAACTTACTAACTTACTAACTTACTAACTTATTTTACTAACTTACTAAACTTACTAACTTACTAACTTACTAACTTACTAACTTACTAACTTACCAACTTACTAACTTACTAACTTACTAACTTACTAACTTACTAACTTACTAACTTACTAACTTACTAACTTACTAACTTACTAACTTACTAACTTACTAACTTACTAACTTACTAACTTACTAACTTACTAACTTACTAACTGATGTCCGACTGATTTGATTTGGGGCAAGCTGGTTGCAGTATTCAGAATCTATTGGAGAATACTATATACAATAATGTATAACATATATTTGTGTGTATATATTATTCGACTATACAAACTAGTTCCAACAACTTTTGCTATAAACCATGAATTTATACCCAAAAACCCATCACCATAAACTTGCTTAGCAAAAACTAATGCAGTTTAAACTAAAAACAAAACCAAAAACCTACTTACATATTATACACATATACAATTACACAAAATGTTAGAGTGTAACAACGAAACTAAAATAATAGCAACAGTACAACAACTTAAGCACCCACGTCTATACATGGAATTTATAATATTTCTGTACTTGCGCATAAGTAAACATACCAAAGAATTTAGAGAAAAAGTACATAAAGTTTAGCATATCTACCGATGTTTACTTATTATATAAGTTGATATGTCTGCTGGGTATTAGTAGTAAATATAATTGTTTGTCTGTATGTATTCTTTTTTTATTGTTAATTTGTATGCTACGCTATTCATGAAGTTTGCTTATTTTAGAATTTGTTTATTTAACAGTCTTCTTTGTTATTGCTGTGTATTTTTTAACTGTTTATTTTCGGTTTTAGTTTTTTTTTTGTTTCACTTTATTCTCTTGTTTTCATAGAATTTGTAATGAGCTTTTACGCGAACTTAACATTGCATCAGTAATCAAACTCCATTACAATTTTGCTAAGAGAAGTCTATGTTTAGAGTGAGTTTGTAACTAAAGGAATTGTAAGTATTTATATGTGGGTGCTGATTTTGTAGTTGTGTATATTTATTTTGGCATATAAATTTGAGTGTAATATTTGTATTGTGAAATAAAACATTTTAAAGTCTTACATCAATAACTCATCATCTTCGTAATAAAAAATTGTGGATTTAAAGTCTTGCAATAATTTTTAGATATTTCATAATTTTTTTAAATAAGTAGAAAAAATGTATAATTAATGACATTTAAGGTAAATTCATTATTTAGAAATTGTTCTAATAGATTTTTGATAACTAAGATATAAATTACATAAACCTATAGTATGCGTATACTTAATATAAGTTTCTCAGTCAATTAATTATAACGTATACGTGTTAGATTTACTTAATAACTCTCACAAATTTGAAAAAAATAAATTTAAAAATCAAAGATATTAAAAACAATAACGGGAAAACATGGATCATAAAAACTATGAAACTCAGTTTGATTGTATTCATATTAAACAATACTCAAACTTTTAGCTTTAAAATTAATATAATTATTAATAATTCTTTACATATGAATTCAAACCTTTAATTTTTAATTTATTTTAACACTTAACAACAATTTCCTAATTAAATAAATATTTACAAAATTTGGCTGCTAAGACACAAGTAAACATTTACTTAAAAATTTTTTTCTAATATTTTCAATTATGCCAAACAAACTTTTGTAAATAGTTAGCAAAATATATTTAAGGTGTTAGCCAAATTTTAAAAACCATCAACAGGAAGCTGTTAACTTAACACCTTCATATTTATACTTGATCTTTGCTAAATTATTTATGTTCATATTTATTTTCTTGTTAAATACAAGTTTGCAAAGAACAAATTCCTAAGAATGAAGAAAAAAAACAATCAATGCAAATAATTACTTTCTATTTATAAACACCTTCAAAGAAGCACTTAGTCAGTTTATAAAATTATTATATTTTTAGAGAATACTTAATACGTACTAATCATCTTTTTATTCTACCTTTGACTAGAAAAGCATTATGTTTGAAAGAAAATAATGAGAAGTGAAAGCTGGAAAAAGAAGACAGGGAAATTTCTAAAGACTGCTTAAAGTGAAGACAACAAGTCTTAAGTAGCAAAATATTATATACACGCACACACTAATAAACCAACAAACAAACACTTATTAAGTTATTTAACAATATAAACACACGCAAATAGAAATACTTATACGTTCATATTTATGTGTTCATAGAAGCAAAGTAAACAATCTCCAAATTTGCAGTTTTTAACATTATTTACAGAACACCTTGTGCTGCAAATTTTAGTTCAGTTGTAGTTCAGTTCTAGTTCGGTTCTAGTTCAGTTCTAGTTCAGTTCTAGTTCAGTTCTAGTTCAGTTCTAGTTCAGTTCTAGTTCAGTTCTAGTTCAGTTCTAGTTCAGTTCTAGTTCGGTTCTAGTTCAGTTCTAGTTCAGTTCTAGTTCGGTTCTAGTTCAGTTCTAGTTCAGTTCTAGTTCAGTTCTAGTTCAGTTCTAGTTCAGTTCTAGTTCAGTTCTAGTTCAGTTCTAGTTCAGTTCTAGTCTCAGTTTCTAGTCAGTTCTAGTTCAGTTCTAGTTCAGTTCTAGTTCAGTTCTAGTTCAGTTCTAGTTCAGTTCTAGTTCAGTTCTAGTTCAGTTCTAGTTCAGTTCTAGTTTCAGTTCTAGTTCAGTTCTAGTTCAGTTCTAGTTCAGTTCTAGTTCAGTTCTTGTTCAGTCTAGTTCAGTTCTAGTTCAGTTCTAGTTCAGTTCTAGTTTCAGTTCTAGTTCAGTTCTAGTTCAGTTCTAGTTCAGTTCTAGTTCAGTTCTAGTTCAGTTCTAGTTCAGTTTAGTTCAGTTCTAGTTCAGTTCTAGTTCAGTTCTAGTTCAGTTCTAGTTCAGTTCTAGTTCAGTTCTAGTTCAGTTCTAGTTCAGTTCTAGTTCAGTTCTAGTTCAGTTCTAGTTCAGTTCTAGTTCAGTTCTAGTTCAGTTCTAGTTCAGTTCTAGTTCAGTTCTAGTTCAGTTCTAGTTCAGTTCTAGTTCAGTTCTAGTTCAGTTCTAGTTCAGTTCTAGTTCAGTTCTAGTTCAGTTCTAGTTCAGTTCTAGTTCAGTTCTAGTTCAGTTCTAGTTCAGTTCTAGTTCAGTTCTAGTTCAGTCTAGTTCAGTTCTAGTTCGTTCTAGTTCAGTTCTAGTTCAGTTCTAGTTCAGTTTCTAGTTCAGTTCTAGTTCTGTTCTAGTTCAGTTCTAGTTCAGTTCTAGTTCAGTTCTAGTTCAGTTCTAGTTCAGTTCTAGTTCCGTTCTAGTTCAGTTCTAGTTCAGTTCTAGTTCAGTTCTAGTTCAGTTCTAGTTCAGTTCTAGTTCAGTTCTAGTTCAGTTCTAGTTCAGTTCTAGTTCAGTTCTAGTTTGTTCTAGTTCAGTTCTAGTTCAGTTCTAGTTCAGTTCTAGTTCAGTTCTAGTTCAGTTCTAGGTATCAGTTCTAGTTCAGTTCTAGCTCAGTTTAGCTCAGTTCTAGTTCAGTTCTAGTTCAGTTCTAGTTCAGTTCTAGTTCAGTTCTAGTTCAGTTCTAGTTCAGTTCTAGTTCAGTTCTAGTTCAGTTCGTTCAGTTCTAGTTCAGTTCTAGTTCAGTTCAGTTCTAGTTCAGTTTTATTTCAGTTCTAGTTCAGTTCTAGTTCAGTTCTAGTTCAGTTCTAGTTCAGTTCTAGTTCAGTTCTAGTTTTCAGTTCTAGTTCAGTTTAGTTCAGTTCTAGTTCAGTTCTAGTTCAGTTCTAGTTCAGTTCTAGTTCAGTTCTAGTTCAGTTCTAGTTCAGTTCTAGTTCAGTTCTAGTTCAGTTCTAGTTCAGTTCTAGTTCAGTTCTAGTTCAGTTCTAGTTCAGTTCTAGTTCAGTTCTAGTTCAGTTTAGTTCAGTTCTAGTTCAGTTCTAGTTCAGTTCTAGTTCAGTTTCTAGTTCAGTTCTAGTTCAGTTCTAGTTCAGTTCTAGTTCAGTTCTAGTTCAGAGTTCTAGTTCAGTTCTAGTTCAGTTCTAGTTCAGTTCTAGTTCAGTTCTAGTTCAGTTCTAGTTCAGTTCTAGTTCAGTTCTAGTTCAGTTCTAGTTCAGTTCTAGTTCAGTTCTAGTTCAGTTCTAGGTTCAGTTCTAGTTCAGTCTAGTTCAGTTCTAGTTCAGTTCTAGTTCAGTTCTAGTTCAGTTCTAGTTCAGTTCTAGTTCAGTTCTAGTTCAGTTCTCGTTCAGTTCTAGTTCAGTTCTAGTTCAGTTCTAGTTCAGTTCTAGTTCAGTTCTAGTTCAGTTCTAGTTCAGTTCTAGTTCAGTTCTAGTTCAGTTTCTAGTTCAGTTTAGTTCAGTTCTAGTTCAGTTCTAGTTCAGTTCTAGTTCAGTTCTTGTTCAGTTCTAGTTCAGTTCTAGTTCAGTTCTAGTTCAGTTCTAGTTCAGTTCTAGTTCAGTTCTAGTTCAGTTCTAGTTCAGTTCTAGTTCAGTTCTAGTTCAGTTCTAGTTCAGTTCTAGTTCAGTTCTAGTTCAGTTCTAGTTCAGTTCTAGTTCAGTTCTAGTCAGTTCTAGTTCCAGTTCTAGTTCAGTTCTAGTTCAGTTCTAGTTCAGTTCTAGTTTCAGTTCTAGTTCAGTTCTAGTTCAGTTCTAGTTCAGTTCTAGTTCAGTTCTAGTTCAGTTCTAGTTCAGTTCTAGTTCAGTTCTTTTCAGTTCTAGTTCAGTTCTAGTTCAGTTCTAGTTCAGTTCTAGTTCAGTTCTAGTTCAGTTCTAGTTCAGGTTCTAGTTCAGTTCTAGTTCAGTTCTAGTTCAGTTCTAGTTCAGTTCTAGTTCAGTTCTAGTTCGTTCTAGTTCAGTTCTAGTTCAGTTCTAGTTCAGTCTAGTTCAGTTCTAGTTCAGTTCTAGTTCAGTTCTAGTTCAGTTCTAGTTCAGTTTAGTTCAGTTCTAGTTCAGTTCTAGTTCAGTGCTAGTTCAGTTCTAGTTCAGTTCTAGTTCAGTTTCTAGTTCAGTTCTAGTTCAGTTCTAGTTTCAGTTCTAGTTCAGTTCTAGTTCAGTTCTAGTTCAGTTCTAGTTCAGTTCTAGTTCAGTTCTAGTTCAGTTCTAGTTCAGTTCTAGTTCAGTTCTAGTTCAGTTCTAGTTCAGTTCTAGTTCAGTTCTAGTTCAGTTCTAGTTCAGTTCTAGTTCAGTTCTAGTTCGATTCTAGTTCAGTTCTAGTTCAGTTCTGGTTTAGTTCTAGTTCAGTTCTAGTTCAGTTCTACTACAGTTCTAGATTTCGTTGTGGATGAGATTTTGAGTAGCTTTTGGTTATTATTAATGAATTTTTTTATAGAAACAACATTCTTTCCATTAGCTTTATTAGTCGGTATGAATGTTGATGCAATTAGTAAATTTTCGGAAATAGGAGATTGATAATTTCGATTCTCTACACCTCATTTTCTCTTTTAAACAACTAAGTAAAGCGATTATCCTCAGGCATATTTCTTTATTACCATTAATCCCTCCTCCTCTTCGTTCCTTCCCCTTTTTAGCTTCATTTTTTAGTTAAGCGAGGAAATAAAGGTGAAAAAAATGAGAAGAGGCAAGAGTAGATATTTGTTATTACTGTTGCTTTTCCTTTTGTTATTCGGTTGTCTATTAGTAAACATAATAAATAAATACAATTTACGGTAATTTATGTGTTCATTTCTCTACTACTACTACTGCAGTTACCTTCAAATTTAATTTCATTTACTTAATAGATGGTTAGATACGAATATAAAGATAATACGAAGTGAAATGTACGAAATGAAAATAAGGAAAAAGTTTTTTTTTTTTTTTTTTTTTTTTTGTTTTATTTCATTATTACTTATATATCGTCCTTTTGTTACAAAAAACAAAAGAAAAGAAATCGCTTTTGCGGATTACAAGCAGCTCATGAAGAGATAACAAGTATTTCAAAATACAGAAATTTATGTACTTTATGTATATATGATTTTTTATGCTTTTCAACATTTTTTTTCTTATTTCTTTCGTTTTGGCTAAAGAAATTTATGGATTAAAAGGACAGCGTAGAAACTAAGCTAAACAAGTTATTTTGCTGTTGGACATGGGTTTGTTAGGTAAGTAAGTGTAGGATTTATGTCGTTTTTACCCTGCTTAGATAAAAATGCATTCGTTTTAAATTTCATTTAATTTAAATCCCTTTAAAGTAAATTATTATAGGTCTTATTTTAAATCTCTTTAAAATGCTTAAATATATTTTAAGTGGAAATTTAATTATTTTAAATTTATTTTTTTTCAAGTTTTCTTTTAATATGTTTAAAATAAATTTTATTCTTGTGTATGAAATTATTTAAATTTGCTATAAATGATTAACATAACAGTTGTTTGTTGTTTATACGTTTGCGGTGAAAGGTATTTCTAACATTTTCATTTATGTTTAGAATTGAATATTAATAATACACATTACTATACCAAATACTATATTTCGTAGAAAATTTTAAAGCTGTTAATAAGTTTTTTTTTATAAATTCTAAATTACTTTCTTGATTGTGTGTGAAAAAAGTTTGTTAATTATATGTTTGTTTATTGTGTTAGTTAAAGTTGGCTAATTTGTATAATGTTTGCGCGCGATGAAAGGTTTTAAGTTAGTTATAACCTTTGACATGTGATTGTTTAGTATTTTAGTTAGGTAGACCGGATTCCCATTTAAGGAACTAAGAAGGAGCTACAGGCCTGAGGAGGTAGTTTATTTTTAGGTGCACTGGAGGTAGTGAATTCCACACGAGGAACTAGTTAAAAACTAGTTAGTTTGTTAGTTAGGGTAAAAGGGGGATTATTCGCCATAGGGCCACATCTGTCAATGCGAATAACTTGAAAACCGAGTAATACATTTTATCGCATTATCAAATATTGTTTTCGTCTATCGATTATATATTATCCCTGAAAATTTGAAACATTAACTTTACATATGATGGGAGGTAGACATGAACAATTGCTTTTCAAAGAGCTGTGAAAATATTTCACTGTGTGAACATTTTGTGCTAACTTTTTTAGTTTTTGTGATAGAAATAATATATTGGTCAGTATTAGAACGTCAATAGTGAATAATAACACAAAATAATATTTTCGATAATATAATTTTAAGCCCGAAAAAAATTGAATCTAAGTAAACCACAGAACTGAACGTGGGCACATGCGCGCCCTACTGTGATGAGGAACAAATTTTGTTAAAATATAGAAAAAATCAGTAATAATTTGTTTTAATTTTTTTGTTACGTTTTGTGAAATAAATAATAAATATCTGTTTTATTATACCATGTTTAATGAATTAAAATATAAAACAGCAAATTACGATTTTATTTTTGTAATTTTTTCTTCTATTTTACTAATGACAAATCTATCCCATCTCCTTGGCGAATTTACCCCATGGATGGGGCGGTATCACCGTTTTTGGTCAATGCGGAAACGTAAAAAAAATGAGGATAACGTAGGAAAGATTAAAAGAAATAGAATTAAAGCAAACATATCTAAGTATCCGAACCAAGAAAAAAATTAAGAATATGTATTGTGGTTTTAATTTGAGGCCGCCTCAAGTATAAAGTGGCGCATGGTCCCCCTTCTACCCTAGTTAGTTAGTTAGTTAGTTAGTTAGTTAGTTAGTTAGTTAGTTAGTTAGTTAGTTAGTTAGTTAGTTAGTTAATTAATTAGTTAGTTATTTGACTTTTTAACTACAGAAAAAATTTCCGCGTAGTGAGTTCAAGAACTTTCTTCAACTTTATTGTAGTCCTTGGATAACTTCTTAGTAACATTCAAAAGCTTGCCCAATAAACATAACACTTAATCTACAAGAAAGAAATGAATGAATATAATTGCAAGGTTATCGTGCATTTTAATATTTGCTTACACACTAACAAGATTCTTATTTTAATTTCTTCAATGCAACTATTACATGTTTAGCTGCTATTTTTTAGCATCCTTTTCCTTTGACTTCCTATATATATAGTTTGTTTTTCTTTTATCTGTTTAAGGAGGAAAAAAACTTTATTATAAACTTTAATATTTTTCCTTCATTTTCTTGCAACAGTCTCTGTCAATATCTTGAAAAAAAAAATGAATACATTTTAAGTTGATTTCAAGGCTAGAGCTGTTATAAATGCTTCAGCGTATTGTTTGCCAAGCTTAAGAACTTAGAACGTGTACAACGTTTTAGAAAACGTTGTAAGACAGCAAAAGAGTATCACAGCGGAAAATGCAAAATTTTTTTATATAAATAGAAAAACAATTGAAGGGGTTACAGTTGGGGACAAAATTAGTATCAATTATTTTAATTTAAATATACAATAAAGACATCGTGTCTAATATTTAAAAAAAAAAAAATTAGAAATTAAATGAATTAAAAAATTATTTACATAACACACTGTATAAAATTATAGAATAGATATAAACTCACTCAGTAAAGTTACCAAGTTCACTTTTGTCTTTGTTTTTTATCGTTTTTTATCCATACTCTTATTATGATGACTACAATTCATGATATTGCTACTAGTATTTATATGACTCTGGTATCAAAAACACCACCATTGCCAAAGCCACCACAGGCAACTCTCTTCCATAGAGATTGCTGTATTATTATTATTATTTTTTTTTTTTTTGTTTCACAACCATCGTTAATATTATGTTCACAACATAATAATAAAACTATAAATTAAATTAACTCATAAAAATTCAGTTGGTGTTTATAATACAAACGGAAAATTATACAATAGAAAGCAAAAAAGAAAAAAATCTATATAAAAAATGAAGATACTAAGCTGAAAAAACTGCTGTAAGACCAACATCGACTAGCTTTCATTAAAAAAAAAAAAACATCTTCTTTATGTAAGGTCTCTTGTAAGTTGGGACGAATAGTGGCAGTACGAGCTGATTTATTCATTTTCTTTTCTTTAAGTTGTGTAAACAACCTTTCAAGTAATAAGGAAAATGTATTTTCATTCTGTATGTGTTGTGTCTGTGTACGGCACAAACAATTGTCAAAACTGCCCTTTAGAGACATTTGTTTTAGTTTTTTTTTGTTTTAACAAAAGATCTAGGATTTTGATACTCAAGGATTTGGGAGTATAACGCTTTATTTTAATTAATTTGAATGATGTAGACATCAGCTAATAATTTTATTTTTGTGTAATTGGAATTTTTTTGTGAAATATATATTTTAAACCTGAAAATCTTACTTTATACTTTATATTTATTTAAAAGATCTCGACTAAGTGGAATAAATTTAGTTAAATAAAAGCCCCAGATGCTGCTGTTACTATGTCTAAGAGGTCAGTCACAACGATCATTGTAGTTCGTTATGACAAAATTAAGTTTTCACTAGACTCATACTTTTTAATGAAGAGAATGCTAGGAGGATTTTTTTATGCACTTGGTGAGCTCTAAATAATCACTGAAAAAAACTTAACTATAATTGAAGTGAACTAGAACTGAACTAGAACTGAACTAGAACTGAACTAGAACTGAACTAGAACTGAACTAGAACTGAACTAGAACTGAACTAGAACTGAACTAGAACTGA
>NC_060952.1:87975627-87977121 GCF_022045245.1 Lucilia cuprina | reverse complement strand
TTCAGTTCTAGTTCAGTTCTAGTTCAGTTCTAGTTCAGTTCTAGTTCAGTTCTAGTTCAGTTCTAGTTCAGTTCTAGTTCAGTTCTAGATCAGTTCTAGTACAGTTCTCCGGTTAAGGCCAAAGTTAATTTTATATCCAGTTGATATACTAACATCATTGTTTAATCATTCTTTAAACTATAATTCATCGCTAAATTAACTCATAAATATTTTCCTCGAAACTTGTTTCTTAAATGTCATGCTTAAATTATGAACAAAAAAATTTTAAAGTATTTATTATTTAATTTTTTATTATCTCTTGTTAACGTCAATTACATAGCAATCAAAATATTTTTTTACAAAATTAAATTTTCCTTTTATCTGCACCACATACAAAGTACTAAGTCTAACCAAAATAAAATACTAACATATAAACCCAAACTTTTTAAATTATTCTGAGAAAATTTACGACTTTATATTCGCATTGTTCGATGACAACAAACATATGTCAGTAAAAAGTATAAAAATGAAAAAAAAAACATAAAAGAAGTAAAGAAAAAATTAAATGGAATAAATTACAATTTTACGATATAATACTGCTGCTGTTGACCCTCAAACTCCACAAAATAATCTTGCTCTCAAACAGCCAGCCCTGCAGTTTTTCTTATACATACATAAATTCATACACACATATACATACACTTTGATTGCTAAGGCCAGTCTCACTAGATTTAAAGACAGTTATGGTGCAGAATTTCAATCATTTCAAATACATTTTCTATGAGTTTTCTTCCCTTTGCTACTTTTCTGTCTTTCTCTCCGTTTTATTTTTGGCACAACACATAAAGTAAAAGAAATCTCCACCTATTAAAATTTTCAAATGTTTAACGCAATGACATCAAACAGACTGTGGAACAGAATTACGGAAAATCTGGATGGAGAGAAGTAGAAACAAAAATTAACGAGTTTAAAAGAGACAGTTACAAAGATTAATGTTCTTAACGAATTTGATGTATGCTATTTGGTAGTTTTTGAAATTTGATAGTATTTATTGCCTTAGAATGTAAATAATTTGTTAAGCTAAATTAAAAGGAATTATCTGGAAAGAGTTAAAGAAGAATTTATTAGAATTTGAAAATAGCAAATGGTCAGCTAGAGGGCCGAGGGAATATTTATAAAAAATGTATATAATTATCCCGCACTATTTACAGAGCGTGCTTAAAGCTCACCATGAGCATCATAAGTATTCAAAATCCTTCATTCTCTTCATTAAAAAGTATAGTCAAGTGTCGGACTAGTGAAAATTTAATTTTGTTATATCGAACAGAGCAGCAGCTGTTACTGCCTAGTTCGATTGTACTTCAGTTCTAGTTCAGTTCTAGTTCAGTTCTAGTTCAGTTCTAGCTTAGTTCTAGTTCAGTTCTAGATCAGTTCTAGTTCAGTTCTAGTTCAGTTCTAGTTCAGTTTTAGTTCAGTTCTAGTTCAGTTCTAGTTCAGTTCTAGTTCAGTTCTAGT
>NC_060952.1:87952807-87975527 GCF_022045245.1 Lucilia cuprina | reverse complement strand
ACTAGACTATAGACTAGACTATAGACTAGACTATAGACTAGACTATAGACTAGACTATAGACTAGACTATAGACTAGACTATAGACTAAACTATAGACTAGACTATACTACAAGATTGACAGTTGATGTAATGATAAGTAACTTATAATTCGTCCTCGCTTAATGTTAAATTTTTACCCTTTTTTACTTTACAAATTTGCATATGTGTACACACATTATTTTTATTCTGTACTCACATAATGATGACTGTCTGCTCTAGATGACCTTTTATCTAAAGGATTAAGAACACAACTTTTTTATGACTTGTGCTAAAGAGTTTTAAAAGAAAACAAAAATACAAAACAAATAAAAATTAATAAAACAATAAACAATATAAATTTTCATATTTTCCCCCTTTTTATGAAACATCAACAATAATGAAAATTAATTTTAAAAAATGAACTTAACTTAGGCGTATGATTAATAAAAAAAATGATATTCTTTAACAAAATTTGTTTAAATAAAAATGTTAATGAAAATTAAAAAAATATATATTAATAATATTGTTCATTACAAATATTGAATGGCGTTTAGAGTTATTGCTTAAAGAAAAATTAAGACTAGATATTCGATTGCAGTTAAATAAATGTATATTGGAAATTGTGTTGTTTTTTAAAATTTGTCTTTTGACATTTAAATAAATGTATGTAGGTCATGAATCTAATTTTAAATAGATGAAGGATTACGAGCTTTGCATATTCTCTGAAGCGTTAGCAATCTCTCTTAATAAATTTTTTGCGTTAATTACTGTGTTCAATAAATCATATTTGTTTATATCTATAGAGACAACAGGGTTATTTTTCCTTATATCCTTAATTTTAAATACATATTTCCATGAAATTCTTTGCACTGATTACGTAAATGTTCAAATGCAATTTCCCGACTTGTGCAGTGTCAGCAATAGACGTGATATAAAGCTGAGTGATATAGAGAAAGATATTCCAAAAGTAATTTACTTCAATTAAAATTTAGTTGAAGAATTTTTAGTTTTTTACATTTTCCAACTAAAGCTGTTTAAAAAAATATAACAAATAGTATAAATTGTGTACCTGAAAAAATTGCTTGGCTCTTGTTGTAATATGAAAATGACAGACTGACAGATTTTCTATTTAAATTTTTTTCCTGTAATTTATTTTTTTTTTTTTTTTGTGTTGATGAAAATTAGTAGTAAGAAAGAAAAAAAAAACAATGTTGAAAATGAATGACATAAGAAATACTCTATTCCTAGTGAATGCATTTTTGGAAAAAAAATTTGAATATAACAAAACTTATTTTTGTTCTACAACGTCAAGGTTTGTTTTTGACAGATGCATGAGTAAAATCTAAACAATTTTCTATGAATGAAATTAACCTGTAATAAATTTTTAAAATTAGAATTATAAAGGTATAACTTTTAAATTTTTATTTATTTTTATATTAGAAGAATTTAAAATTTATTGTATACCTACAAAGAGATTTTACAAAAAAACAAGTAATATTTCTATATTCGGCTGTGCCGAATCTTATATACCCTTCACCAAGTATGTTTAAAAAACAGTTTTTATTTATTTTGTATCTCTGCAGATATGTCACACATAACATACACACACAAATGTAAACTGTAGCAGAAAGAAATATTAACCGTTGTACTGTAATACAGCAACAAACATACAAAAAAATACACAGCTGAATAAAACCAAATACATCTCCACACGCACATTTACATCTTTATCCAATTCACAGTGTGGTTGTTGCTTTTTTAACAAAGTATGAAAAAAATGTGGCTTTTTTGATGAAATTTTCAGAGGTTTTCTCGGATTTTTGCTCATATCTCCGTTATTTATGGACCGAAACTTCTCAAAATTATGTCCAACAGAATTATTGAAGATTTGGACCCCGAAGATATCTGGGGTCTTCAGAAAATAGATTTCAACAAACACACAGACAGACGGAAAGATAGACAGGCAGACGGACATAGATTAACCGAATATATATACTTTATAGGGTCGGAAAATTATATTGTAGAAATTACAAACGGAATGACAAACTTATATATACCCTTCTCACGAAGGTGAAGGGTATAAAAACTAACATAAAGATATCAATAACTGTCAGTAAGAGCCTACATATGTTAACCTTTTATTGGCAGAAATTTTATTAACACAGCAAACTGTTATTTATGTAAGGATTTAAAGAACAAAACCTTTACCCACAACAATAAATCGTACAGCCAAAAAATGGGTATATAGTTTTTCTATAGGCTATAGTCTAGTCTATAATATAGTTTATAGTCTACTCTATAGTGTACTATAGTCTAGTCTATGGTATAGTCTTTAGTCTAGACTATAGTCTAGTTCAGTCTAGTTTATAGTCTATAGTAGTGTATATAGTATAGTCTATAGTCTATTCTAAAGTCTTGTCAATATTCTAGTTTATATTCCGGTCTATAGTCAAGTCTATAGTTTAGTCTATAGTCCAGTCTATAGTTGAGTCTATATGTCTATAGTCTTGTATGTAGTTGAATCTATAGTCTAGCCTATAATCTATTTTATAGTTTAAGCTATAGTATAGTTTTTAGTCTATACTATAGTTTAGTCTATAGTCTAGTCTGTATTCCAGTCTTTGGTGTAGTCTGTAATCTAATCTATAGTCTAGTTAATAATCCAGTCTTTATTCAAATCAATTTTTTATAGTTTGGACTTTAATCTAATCTATTATCTATTCTATTGCCGGTTATATAGTCTAGTCAATAGCATAGCATAATGTCTGGTCAATAGTCTAGTCTATAGTCTAATATATAGCCTAGTCTATAATCTAGTATATAGTATAGTCTATATTCTGATCTATAATCTAGTATATAGTCTTGTCCATAGTCTAGTCTATATTGTAGTCTCTTGTATAGTTTATATTATAGTTAAGAGTCTAGTCTCGTCTATAGTATAGTCTGTGGTCTAGTCTTTAATCTAGTTAATGTCCAGTTTTTTGTCAAGTCAATTGTTTAAAGTTTAAACTATAATCTAATCTATTATTTATTCTCTAGTCTGTTCTACAGTCTGGTCAATAGTATAGCATAAAATCTTGTCAATAGTCTAGTCTTAGGTCTAATCAGTATTCTAATTTAAATACTAGTGTATAGTCTAGGCGATAGTTAAGTATTAAGTATAGTCTGTAGTCAAGTCTTTTGTCTAGTAAATAGTCTAGTTTATTGACCGGTCTTTAGTCTAAATTCTAGTCTAGTCTATAGTCTAGTTTATAATCTATACTTTAGTCTTGTTTATAGCCTAGTCTAGTCTTTAGTTTTGTCTATAGTCTAGTTATAGTCTAGTCTTATTCTAGTCTATAATCCAGTTTATAGTATAATCTATTTTATATTCTAGTCTATAGTCTATTCTAGTCTATATTGTTGTCTATAATCTAATCTGTAGTCGGGTCTACATATAGGATAGTATACAATCTAATATATTATAGAATTTATAAATTACAAACGGATTATCAGTAACTTATACCTATTGCGTTATCATGAAATTTAAGGGCATAATAATGTAGATATTTACATGGATCCTACTTATATTCGTCTGTAAAAAATGCTTTTTATAATGTAATTATAAAATATTTACAGACGTCTTTGTAATATTTTATAAGACTTTTTATCGCAATAACAACCTTCTCATCTCCCAGAAAACTAGACATGCAATTCCGCTAAATAAATTCTTACAGCAAATATTTAGTTATAACTTTGGTTGCATTTTTGATTAAGCTAAATCGCAACAAAGCTTTAGAAAAGAATTTAAAATAAATTAATGCAATTAACTTGCCCTAACAGACAACATGCCAAAACAGTTAGAGCACAGACATCATTGCAAAAACTCTTATTACTTATTCCAATTAAATATGACTTCTTTGGCCCATTAGGAAAACAATAGTAATGCTAACAATGAAATATTCTTTCCCCAGTCATATTTTCTACATTTTTAAAGTGTAGGGTATTTAAATAATTTATATATGATTCATAGCTTATGAATGTTTATATGTAAATGTGTTGTATCTAAGATAAACAATTCATTTAGGTTGGCAAATATTAAAACAATAAAATTATTAAGTAAACCCAATGAAAATTTCAAAAAAAAAAAAAAAAAAATAAAACAAAAAAATGATCCCTGTGGAAAGGAAAGATATTCTTTGTGTTATTAAGCATAACTATAAGGGAGTATTTTTACTCCTAAGAATCTGTAAAAAAGTTAAATAAAAAACCAAAAGTATTTCATTTTTTACTTAGAATAATAGAACGAACAATCATTTCTTTGGCAAATGTAAAAAGGAAAAAAATCAAATATAAATTGTCATAACATCTTAAAATGCAACAAAATACCTTGAAGGATTTACAATTTCATAGAACACTTTAGCCAACTACATGGTATATAGTAATCTATTCCTCTACACTTTCCCCATTTTGTCCTTTACAGTTTAACAAATTTACTCTAATAACAAGTAGGAAAGTATAGTCGGGCATGGCCGACCATATGATACCCTACACCATGAGTATATTTTTACAATTTTTACTTTTATAAAATTTTTATTTTTTGTAAAGGTAAATTTGGGAAAAGGATATATTTCTAAATAACAGTTAGTTTTGTTGAGTTTCATTGCGATACAAATGGTTACAAGTCAATTTTAGACGTTTGAGTCATTTTTTGAAGGGGGGTTTGTATTGGGGCTAGGGTCAAATATAGGCCGATAATTACGAAAATCCGCAGTATCATTTATACTTATATAAAACTTATTTGTGCCAATTTTTAGAGAGATAGCAGAATATTTGACGTAATTATAGCATAAAAAGTTCAAATCGGGAGGTACGGTTGTATGGGGGCTAGGTGAAATAATGGACCGATTTCAACCATTTCAATAGGCTTCGTCCTTGTGCCAAAAAACATGCTTGGTCCAAATTTCATCAAATTATCTTGAAAATTGCGGCCTGTACCTTGCGCACAAGGTTTACATGGACAGCCGGACAGACGGACGGACGGACATGTCTTAATCGACTCAAAAAATGATTCTGAATCGATCGGTATACTTTAAGGTGGGTATTGGACCAATATTTTTGTATGTTACAAACATCAGCACAAACGTATAATACCCTCCCCACTATAGTGGTGTAGGGTATAATGAACAGCTGTTTTTTGCAAACAATACTTTTGTAAAATTGAAAATTTTGGAAAAATGTTAAATAAACATTTAAAACAATAATAAATAAAATAAATCAGAAAATTGCAATTTACTTAAAATATTAAGTTTTTGTTCTTCTGAAATCATTGTTTTATTGTTTTTGTTAATTGAGTTTTCTCACTTATAACTTAAGGTTTAATTGGCCAATTACACTCAGTTAAACTAAGATAATAAGTAACATTACTGATAATTGAAAAACACGAAACATATATTAAACTAGGTTTAACCAAAGAATAAAGATTATATTTAACAGAAAAATTCGCCTTAAACTCTTTAATTTCCAATCTGCAAAATCAATTTTATATTTTTTTTTAATAATCAAAATCATCTTTTATATTATGAGCCTTAGCTTGATCACTGAAACATTTTCCATATTGTTCGGCAGCTTCACAATGATCATCTGCGACGTCAATGCTACTACAGTTATCAATTATTTCAAACTGAACTAGAACTGAACTAGAACTGAACTAGAACTGAACTAGAACTGAACTAGAACTGAACTAGAACTGAACTAGAACTGAACTAGAACCGAACTGGAACTGAACTGATTTAAAAACTATAATTTCTCAAGTGTCCACTCAAAATTTTGTGATAAAAACCTCCTGCTTTATTAAAGCAACTCGGCAATATTGTAAAACATGTACAGACAAAGCCCCTTTAAATAATTTTCATAAAAATTTTCCACAAACTACCAGCAATACTGCAATCAGGAAGCAAGTTCGAGAAGCAGCTTGTATCAACAAATATGTCGCCCTTGCACACTAACACACACATATACTTGTATAGTGAAACACACTTATGCTCAAACAATTGCTTGGTAATTTTAATGTTGAAAAATTTAGTTAAATTGCCAAGTGCAACAATGGTCTTTTCTTAATTGGTTTCCTTTGTTATAAAATGCTTGCAGTAATGACAGCAAGCAGTTCAGACAATCTTACAAGCAAAAAAATTATAAAAAAGACAAGCTACAGAATTTCATACATCTGCACATACATACATACGTACATACGTATTTCTTTATATGGCGAAGGGAGAATTGTGATGTTGGTAATGTTTAAGATGAAGTAGTACTTTAAATGTCGGTACGTACATGGATATCATATTAAATAAAGAGGGTTTCTTTATTTTACAAAATTTTATCACTCTAACAGCTGTTTGAAGAAATTAAAAAGTAGAAATGTCTGTCTGTGTCTCTCTACTGTATTCATTTTAACGTACATAATTATGAATACGGATACCTACGTACATAAGATATTCTAGTATAAACTGTTTTAGTTTAATAAAATATATGTAAGTATATACATTTGAAGTTAAGGCTAACAGTTGTAAAACAATTTTGGTTCTTTTACTTTAAGTGAGTCTTATTGAATACACTCTGTCGAATTTGTGCAAGGAATTGTTTCAGTTTTATACGTTCAATATCACGTGATTAAATTCGCATTCAGTAAGAAGCTTGTAGTTTTAGTTTTATTCATTTAGCTTCCACATTATAGAAAATTTTGAAAGTAATATATGAAAAAAATATACCATAAAATACCTCTAATAGATCATCATTTAATCAAAAATGTTATGTTTCTGTGCTCAGTATTGTATACAATTCAAAAAATATAATTTGATGAATGAAAAAGTACCAAAAGTCCCTTTCAGTAGATACTCATTCACTAAGGTTCCTACATTTTAAATTTGATTTTCAACATCTATGTTCAATATCATAAAAATATCAAAAACTACCATCGGAAAAACGAAAAAGTACAAAAATCTCTCTCAAAAAATTCTCATTTAATAAGGACCGTGTGTTTCGGTTAACCATTATAAAGAATCTGAAGGGTACCATTTGAAGAATAGAAAAGTACCAAATAGTTCCCACTTACAGAATGTTATTCAGTCAAGACCATGTTGAATATTTTAGAAAATTAAAAAAAGTACAATTTATGAGATAAAAAATACTAAAAATTTAAAGAATCTTATTCAATGAGGACCGTGTATGTTTAATAATAACGTGATTTTTAGTTCATATAAAACATACATAGATTATAATTTGATGGAAGAAAAAGTACCAATAGTGGAATAAAGTTTACCTAAGTGGAAAGTACTAATAAAGAATACAAAGTTTCCCTTTTTGCTTAGACATATACTTTTTCGAGAATTAAGTTTACAAAATGTTCCCTATTTTAATCTATATATCACAGATAAAACTCAAACGATTCAAATCTGCATTCATTTGTTCCAGAAAAATAGTGCTTCCAAAAAGTACCAAACAATTTACTCGAATTTGGTCTTATATAAAACTTAGTATTTGAATTCCAAAATAATATACCAACAGGTTATTTTGTGTGAGTAAATAAACTACTTTTTCAAATTTTATAAAAATTGGCTCAATGAGTTTGAATAAAATTAAACTAGGTTCAGCCGTTTGGACTGTGCGATGATGAATCAGTCAGTCAGTAACGCTACTATTTTATATATATATATATATATAGATTCGGTATACTTTACAGAATAAAAACTCTATAAAGGAAAACTATCAAAAATTCTTGTTTATATAACTGAAGATTTGTCCCTTACATGGGTTTTGTATTTAAGATAAAATTTATAAAAATATATTTACAATTTTAAAAGGCATTCAACAAAGATCTATACAACTTAGATATAACATCCAGAGCAAAATTTCTTTCTCTATTCAAAATAATTTGTATATATTTTTCCAGTTAAGTTTTTATTCTATTTTTAGAAAATGTTTTTATTTTCAGATAAATTATTAATCAAGCTTTAGTTTACCATAACTTTTTTTATTTTTAGGTGTATTTTTCCCTTTTTATACCCTACACCACTATAGTGGGGAGGGTATTATACGTTTGTGCTGATGTTTGTAACATACAAAAATATTGGTCCAATACCCACCTTAAAGTATACCGATCGATTCAGAATCATTTTTTGAGTCGATTAAGACATGTCCGTCCGTCTGTCCGTCTGGCTGGTTGGCTGGCTGTCCATGTAAACCTTGTGCGCAAGGTACAGGCCGCAATTTTCAAGATAATTTGATGAAATTTGGACCAAGCATGTTTTTTGGCACAAGGACGAAGCCTATTGAAAATGGTTGAAATCGGTCCATTATTTCACCTAGCCCCCATACAACCGTACCTCCAGATTTGAACTTTTTATGCTATAATTACGTCAAATATTCTGCTATCTCTCTAAAAATTGGCACAAATATGTTTTATATAAGTATAAATGATACTGCAGATTTTCGTAAGGATCGGCCTATATTTGACCCTAGCCCCCATACAAACCCCCCTTCAAAAAATGACTTAAACGTCTAAAATTGACTTGTAACCATTTGTATCGCAATGAAACTCAACAAAACTAACTGTTATTTAGAAATATATCCTTTTCCCAAATTTACCGAGGATCGGCCCATATTTGACCTATATAAAGCCTCATTTAGAAATTTTAGTTTTTTATCAATAAATGGCTTAAATATTTTGGAATTATGGTAATATTCAACATAAAAGTTTCTTTACAAAAAATAAAAATTTTATAAAAGTAAAAATTGTAAAAATATACTCATGGTGTAGGGTATCATATGGTCGGCCATGCCCGACTATACTTTCCTACTTGTTATTAGAGTAAATTTGTTAAACTGTAAAGGACAAAATGGGGAAAGTGTAGAGGAATAGATTACTATATACCATGTAGTTGGCTAAAGTGTTCTATGAAATTGTAAATCCTTCAAGGTATTTTGTTGCATTTTAAGATGTTATGACAATTTATATTTGATTTTTTTCCTTTTTACATTTGCCAAAGAAATGATTGTTCGTTCTATTATTCTAAGTAAAAAATGAAATACTTTTGGTTTTTTATTTAACTTTTTTACAGATTCTTAGGAGTTAAAAATACTCCCTTATAGTTTATGCTTAATAACACAAAGAATATCTTTCCTTTCCACAGGGATCATTTTTTTGTTTTATTTTTTTTTTTTTTTTTTTGAAATTTTCATTGGGTTTACTTAATAATTTTATTGTTTTAATATTTGCCAACCTAAATGAATTGTTTATCTTAGATACAACACATTTACATATAAACATTCATAAGCTATGAATCATATATAAATTATTTAAATACCCTACACTTTAAAAATGTAGAAAATATGACTGGGGAAAGAATATTTCATTGTTAGCATTACTATTGTTTTTCCTAATGGGCCAAAGAAGTCATATTTAATTGGAATAAGTAATAGAAGTTTTTGCAATGATGTCTGTGCTCTAACTGTTTTGGCATGTTGTCTGTTAGGGCAAGTTAATTGCATTAATTTATTTTAAATTCTTTTCTAAAGCTTTGTTGCGATTTAGCTTAATCAAAAATGCAACCAAAGTTATAACTAAATATTTGCTGTAAGAATTTATTTAGCGGAATTGCATGTCTAGTTTTCTGGGAGATGAGAAGGTTGTTATTGCGATAAAAAGTCTTATAAAATATTACAAAGACGTCTGTAAATATTTTATAATTACATTATAAAAAGCATTTTTACAGACGAATATAAGTAGGATCCATGTAAATATCTACATTATTATGCCCTTAAATTTCATGATAACGCAATAGGTATAAGTTACTGATAATCCGTTTGTAATTTATAAATTCTATAATATATTAGATTGTATACTATCCTATATGTAGACCCGACTACAGATTAGATTATAGACAACAATATAGACTAGAATAGACTATAGACTAGAATATAAAATAGATTATACTATAAACTGGATTATAGACTAGAATAAGACTAGACTATAACTAGACTATAGACAAAACTAAAGACTAGACTAGGCTATAAACAAGACTAAAGTATAGATTATAAACTAGACTATAGACTAGACTAGAATTTAGACTAAAGACCGGTCAATAAACTATAGACTATTTACTAGACAAAAGACTTGACTACAGACTATACTTAATACTTAACTATCGCCTAGACTATACACTAGTATTTAAATTAGAATACTGATTAGACCTAAGACTAGACTATTGACAAGATTTTATGCTATACTATTGACCAGACTGTAGAACAGACTAGAGAATAAATAATAGATTAGATTATAGTTTAAACTTTAAACAATTGACTTGACAAAAAACTGGACATTAACTAGATTAAAGACTAGACCACAGACTATACTATAGACGAGACTAGACTCTTAACTATAATATAAACTATACAAGAGACTACAATATAACTAGACTATGGACAAGACTATATACTAGATTATAGATCAGAATATAGACTATACTATATACTAGATTATAGACTAGGCTATATATTAGACTATAGACTAGACTATTGACCAGACATTATGCTATGCTATTGACTAGACTATATAACCGGCAATAGAATAGATAATAGATTAGATTAAAGTCCAAACTATAAAAAATTGATTTGAATAAAGACTGGATTATTAACTAGACTATAGATTAGATTACAGACTACACCAAAGACTGGAATACAGACTAGACTATAGACTAAACTATAGTATAGACTAAAAACTATACTATAGCTTAAACTATAAAATAGATTATAGGCTAGACTATAGATTCAACTACATACAAGACTATAGACATATAGACTCAACTATAGACTGGACTATAGACTAAACTATAGACTTGACTATAGACCGGAATAAAACTAGAATATTGACAAGACTTTAGAATAGACTATAGACTATACTATATACACTACTATAGACTATAAACTAGACTGAACTAGACTATAGTCTAGACTAAAGACTATACCATAGACTAGACTATAGTACACTATAGAGTAGACTATAAACTATATTATAGACTAGACTATAGCCTATAGAAAAACTATATACCCATTTTTTGGCTGTACGATTTATTGTTGTGGGTAAAGGTTTTGTTCTTTAAATCCTTACATAAATAACAGTTTGCTGTGTTAATAAAATTTCTGCCAATAAAAGGTTAACATATGTAGGCTCTTACTGACAGTTATTGATATCTTTATGTTAGTTTTTATACCCTTCACCTTCGTGAGAAGGGTATATATAAGTTTGTCATTCCGTTTGTAATTTCTACAATATAATTTTCCGACCCTATAAAGTATATATATTCGGTTAATCTATGTCCGTCTGCCTGTCTATCTTTCCGTCTGTCTGTGTGTTTGTTGAAATCTATTTTCTGAAGACCCCAGATATCTTCGGGGTCCAAATCTTCAATAATTCTGTTGGACATAATTTTGAGAAGTTTCGGTCCATAAATAACGGAGATATGAGCAAAAATCCGAGAAAACCTCTGAAAATTTCATCAAAAAAGCCACATTTTTTTCATACTTTGTTAAAAAAGCAACACCACACTGTGAATTGGATAAAGATGTAAATGTGCGTGTGGAGATGTATTTGGTTTTATTCAGCTGTGTATTTTTTTGTATGTTTGTTGCTGTATTACAGTACAACGGTTAATATTTCTTTCTGCTACAGTTTACATTTGTGTGTGTATGTTATGTGTGACATATCTGCAGAGATACAAAATAAATAAAAACTGTTTTTTAAACATACTTGGTGAAGGGTATATAGATTCGGCACAGCCGAATATAGAAATATTACTTGTTTTTTTGTAAAATCTCTTTGTAGGTATACAATAAATTTTAAATTCTTCTAATATAAAAATAAATAAAAATTTAAAAGTTATACCTTTATAATTCTAATTTTAAAAATTTTATTACAGGTTAATTTCATTCATAGAAAATTGTTTAGATTTTACTCATGCATCTGTCAAAAACAAACCTTGACGTTGTAGAACAAAAATAAGTTTTGTTATATTCAAATTTTTTTTCCAAAAATGCATTCACTAGGAATAGAGTATTTCTTATGTCATTCATTTTCAACATTGTTTTTTTTTTCTTTCTTACTACTAATTTTCATCAACACAAAAAAAAAAAAAAAATAAATTACAGGAAAAAAATTTAAATAGAAAATCTGTCAGTCTGTCATTTTCATATTACAACAAGAGCCAAGCAATTTTTTCAGGTACACAATTTATACTATTTGTTATATTTTTTTAAACAGCTTTAGTTGGAAAATGTAAAAAACTAAAAATTCTTCAACTAAATTTTAATTGAAGTAAATTACTTTTGGAATATCTTTCTCTATATCACTCAGCTTTATATCACGTCTATTGCTGACACTGCACAAGTCGGGAAATTGCATTTGAACATTTACGTAATCAGTGCAAAGAATTTCATGGAAATATGTATTTAAAATTAAGGATATAAGGAAAAATAACCCTGTTGTCTCTATAGATATAAACAAATATGATTTATATGAACACAGTAATTAACGCAAAAAATTTATTAAGAGAGATTGCTAACGCTTCAGAGAATATGCAAAGCTCGTAATCCTTCATCTATTTAAAATTAGATTCATGACCTACATACATTTATTTAAATGTCAAAAGACAAATTTTAAAAAACAACACAATTTCCAATATACATTTATTTAACTGCAATCGAATATCTAGTCTTAATTTTTCTTTAAGCAATAACTCAAAACGCCATTCAATATTTGTAATGAACAATATTATTAATATATATTTTTTTAATTTTCATTAACATTTTTATTTAAACAAATTTTGTTAAAGAATATCATTTTTTTTATTAATCATACGCCTAAGTTAAGTTTCATTTTTTAAAATTAATTTTCATTATTGTTGATGTTTCATAAAAGGGTGAAAATATGAAAATTTATATTGTTTATTGTTTTATTAATTTTTATTTGTTTTGTATTTTTGTTTTCTTTTAAAACTCTTTAGCACAAGTCATAAAAAAGTTGTGTTCTTAATCCTTTAGATAAAAGGTCATCTAGAGCAGACAGTCATCATTATGTGAGTACAGAATAAAAATAATGTGTGTACACATATGCAAATTTGTAAAGTAAAAAAGGGTAAAAATTTAACATTAAGCGAGGACGAATTATAAGTTACTTATCATTACATCAACTGTCAATCTTGTAGTATAGTCTAGTCTATAGTCTAGTCTATAGTCTAGTCTATAGTCTAGTCTATAGTCTAGTCTATAGTCTAGTCTATAGTCTAGTCTATAGTCTAGTCTATAGTCTAGTCTATAGTCTAGTCTATAGTCTAGTCTATAGTCTAGTCTATAGTCTAGTCTATAGTCTAGTCTATAGTCTAGTCTATAGTCTAGTCTATAGTCTAGTCTATAGTCTAGTCTATAGTCTAGTCTAGTCTATAGTCTAGTCTATAGTCTAGTCTATAGTCTAGTCTATAGTCTAGTCTATAGTCTAGTCTATAGTCTAGTCTATAGTCTAGTCTATAGTCTAGTCTATAGTCTAGTCTATAGTCTAGTCTATAGTCTAGTCTATAGTCTAGTCTATAGTCTAGTCTATAGTCTAGTCTATAGTCTAGTCTATAGTCTAGTCTATAGTCTAGTCTATAGTCTAGTCTATAGTCTAGTCTATAGTCTAGTCTATAGTCTAGTCTATAGTCTAGTCTATAGTCTAGTCTATAGTCTAGTCTATAGTCTAGTCTATAGTCTAGTCTATAGTCTATAGTCTAGTCTATAGTCTAGTCTATAGTCTAGTCTATAGTCTAGTCTATAGTCTAGTCTATAGTCTAGTCTATAGTCTAGTCTATAGTCTAGTCTATAGTCTAGTCTATAGTCTAGTCTATAGTCTAGTCTATAGTCTAGTCTATAGTCTAGTCTATAGTCTAGTCTATAGTCTAGTCTATAGTCTAGTCTATAGTCTAGTCTATAGTCTAGTCTATAGTCTAGTCTATAGTCTAGTCTATAGTCTAGTCTATAGTCTAGTCTATAGTCTAGTCTATAGTCTAGTCTATAGTCTAGTCTATAGTCTAGTCTATAGTCTAGTCTATAGTCTAGTCTATAGTCTAGTCTATAGTCTAGTCTATAGTCTAGTCTATAGTCTAGTCTATAGTCTAGTCTATAGTCTAGTCTATAGTCTAGTCTATAGTCTAGTCTATAGTCTAGTCTATAGTCTAGTCTATAGTCTAGTCTATAGTCTAGTCTATAGTCTAGTCTAGTCTATAGTCTAGTCTAGTCTATAGTCTAGTCTATAGTCTAGTCTATAGTCTAGTCTATAGTCTAGTCTATAGTCTAGTCTATAGTCTAGTCTATAGTCTAGTCTATAGTCTAGTCTATAGTCTAGTCTATAGTCTAGTCTATAGTCTAGTCTATAGTCTAGTCTATAGTCTAGTCTATAGTCTAGTCTATAGTCTAGTCTATAGTCTAGTCTATAGTCTAGTCTAGTCTATAGTCTAGTCTATAGTCTAGTCTATAGTCTAGTCTATAGTCTAGTCTATAGTCTAGTCTATAGTCTAGTCTATAGTCTAGTCTATAGTCTAGTCTATAGTCTAGTCTATAGTCTAGTCTATAGTCTAGTCTATAGTCTAGTCTATAGTCTAGTCTATAGTCTAGTCTATAGTCTAGTCTATAGTCTAGTCTATAGTCTAGTCTATAGTCTAAGTCTATAGTCTAGTCTATAGTCTAGTCTATAGTCTAGTCTATAGTCTAGTCTATAGTCTAGTCTATAGTCTAGTCTATAGTCTAGTCTATAGTCTAGTCTATAGTCTAGTCTATAGTCTAGTCTATAGTCTAGTCTATAGTCTAGTCTATAGTCTAGTCTATAGTCTAGTCTATAGTCTAGTCTATAGTCTAGTCTATAGTCTAGTCTATAGTCTAGTCTATAGTCTAGTCTATAGTCTAGTCTATAGTCTAGTCTATAGTCTAGTCTATAGTCTAGTCTATAGTCTAGTCTATAGTCTAGTCTATAGTCTAGTCTATAGTCTAGTCTATAGTCTAGTCTATAGTCTAGTCTATAGTCTAGTCTATAGTCTAGTCTATAGTCTAGTCTATAGTCTAGTCTATGGTCTAGTCTATAGTCTAGTCTATATTCTAGTCTATATTCTAGTCTATAGTCTAGTATATAGTTTAGTCTATAAAGATTTTAATGTTATTCGTTCTGTTTTGAAATATTTGTTGTAATAATGTATAGGTATATGTGCAAATATATGTATATACATATATAAACCTTTTAAGGGCGTAGCTGAGAATGGACATACTTACAAAGATATATGTTAACATTTGTTGACTTTTTATCAAGGCTTATTAAATGTGTGAGTATATTGTATACATATTTAAACAAATAAACAAAAACATGTATAGGAAATTTAAGCCTCTAGCGAATAAATAAAATAACAACAGCAGCAGCAAGAGCATAGGTAACAGTAACAACAACAACAATAATAATACTAACTAGACTAGGAAATGTCAAGAGGCCAGTTACACAATAAGGAAGAAACCTTAAATATAAAACAAATATACAATGAGCTACAGCTCTAGTAGTATTTATATTTTCTTATATATTTACTATTTTAAGAATAAATACACTTTGTTTTATAACTAAAAGGAAGTTTTATAAATGAAATTTCATGTATAATATTGATTTAAAATAAATTTCAACAAGATAGTTCTTTGTTATTTATACTGTTTTTATGTGAACAGAAGAGAGTATGTTTTGTCAATTTGTATGAGATATACTCAAATGGCTTAACATGTTACATTGACATTTACCTTTTAACTTATGGGTAAAACTTTGTTTTTTTTTTGGGTTAAGATCTCACAACAACAAAAGTGTATCTTTTAATGTTTATAGATGTGTGTATATAGTTTCAACTTTGAATAATTTATATATGATCTATAAATTTTATATAAATAATATTTGAAAATTATTATTTATTTATATGTTAATATCGGTTTATTAAATACTTTTATGTATAAGTTTTTTGCTATTTTTTTTATTAAATAGTAGTTTTTTTGGAAAACATATTTTTTGTAGTGGTCTGGGTTTTTATTAACTACAACGAAATCAAATAAACTTTTCTCAGTAGTATATCATTAAAAATATTCTATGACATTAACTAAAATTTTAATTAAATCCCACTCATACCACATTTGCCTTTTTTTCAATTATGGATAATTTAGAGTTGATGTTGACATTTTAAACCAAAAATTTCCACTTTTAAATTAAATTTTAAAAACAATATATTTGAAAGCATTTCATGCTCAGCCAAGTTTTACCAATTACATTAAAACTTACGAGGGGAAAAAGTGATAGTTTTCTATGGAATATTCTTATATTAACACGCTGAAATTTAAAAAACAAGATAATGAAAGAAATGTACATATGTAAGTAATTTTTGAGCTGTATTAGATAAGGTAAAAAATATTATTTCAATTTACAGAAATATATTCATACATAAACATATTTGTTAATTTTCTTTTCATATTAAAGAAAAAACATTTTTCCTCTTAAACAATACAAAAACTACCACTATTACAAATTAAAAAAACCCCCATTAGCTTCAAAAATTACATTAAGATCACAACAAGTGTAAGTAGTTGTTATGTATGTATGTCAACATAATACAATTAAACAAACACACGCAACTTTACGTTAATGTACACATACTTGTAAGATAATATTGTTGTAAAGGAGCTGTTTTAGAAATGTGTAAGTGTATGTGTATTTTTTGGAATTTTCCCTTTAGATATTTTGTTCTTATACAAAGAGTTGTTGTTATTTTTTTATTTTGTTGATATAGTATGCTCTATTTAAAGTAAAGAATTGTAGCGACAGAGACGGTGTTTCTTTTAGAAAAACAATATTTTTAGTTCTTCCTTAAAAAAGGGTTAGATGGGAAGGGTGAGGGAATATAAATAATACACATTAGTGTAATAAATTTACAAGAAATCTATAGCACACATACTTACATGAGTATTTTTACCTTCTAAAGCAGAAAGATTTAGTACATCAAATTTTGCACCCCTTATCATCTAAAGAATAATTCGAAAAGGTATAAAAATTTAACAACAACAACTACTACAAATACCAACTAATTAACTAACTAACTAACTAACTAACTAACTTACTAACTAACTAACTAACTAACTAACTAACTAACTAACTAAATAACTAAATAACTAAATAACTAAATAACTAAATAACTAAATAACTAAATAACTAAATAACTAAATAACTAAATAACTAAATAACTAAATAACTAAATAACTAAATAACTAAATAACTAAATAACTAAATAACTAAATAACTAAATAACTAAATAACTAAATAACTAAATAACTAAATAACTAAATAACTAAATAACTAAATAACTTAATAACTAACTATTTATTGTTTGATAAAAATGTTGATAATTAAGTAAAGTTTTGATGGGGGATGAGCCCCTGTAATTATAAAGTTTATGTGGGTCATCAAGGCTAGTATAGAACTTGGTTTTGCAGCTTTTTGTCGAGATACGAGTATATTAAACATGATTATGAACTTAAAAGCCCTTTTTGTCGGGTTAATTTGTATAGGACCTTGGTGAAATAATGGACCGATACTAACTATTCCAATAGGCTTCATCTACTAACTATTCCAATAGGCTTCATCTACTGCACCATAAGAGATCACGTGCCAATTTTCATCGAATTGTATAGGACCTTGGTGAAATAATGGACCGATACTAACTATTCCAATAGGCTTCATCTACTAACTATTCCAATAGGCTTCATCTACTAACTATTCCAATAGGCTTCATCTACGGCACCATAAGAGATCACGTGCCAATTTTCATCGAATTGTCTTCAAAATTGCGACTTGTAGTTTGATTATAAGATATACATGGACGAGCATCGCAAAATCGACTCAGAAAACGATTCGGAGCCGATTGGTATACTTTAACCCTCCATCATGCGCATGTATCTGGCCAGATATTTTACGAATTTAACTGTGATTTTAATATATTTCTAATTTGTTTAAAGGTTTGAGTCTCCAGGTACCCTCTACAAATATTGTTAGATATCGTAATATTGTTACTAAAATGGCATATCGGGCACCGTAACATTACGTTTGGTTCATACCACAGCGCCAGACACATGCGCTACGTACGTGACTATCAGAGCATTTGCATGACGGAGGGTTAAGGTGGGTATAGGACCAATATTATTGTGCGTTACAAACATCAGCACAAACCCAATATACCCTCCCAACAAAAGTGGTGTAGAGTATAAGAAGCTGTTTTAAAATTTTATACCTTATCAGTACAATACTAGCAGCGAATAGGAAAGTGCTATGGAATGGGGATCAAAACTTAACGTGTTCTTTTTTATTTATTTCTAGTCTAAGCAGTAAAACAGGCTTAAATGTCAATGACTATGAGATGGTAGAAAAGCTAGAAAACGAACAAACAAAAAAAGTGGAAAAATGAGGTAATATTTACGAAGTAGAAGTGTTAAATTACATTTGTTGGGTGCTAACAAAAAAGTACCTTATAACAACAAAACACTTTAACGAAACAAACAAAAACTTATAGACTTCAGAGCAGCGTTTTAATAAATAAATTTGGCATAGCGGTTAATGTATTTTTGCGAAGGAAACGTGACCAAAAGAAAACATATTTTAATCAATATGATTAACCGATATCTTTCCGTCCGTCTGTCATCCATAAAAGGATGATATGGCAGCAATAACAATAGATCTCTAAACAATAAAAAAACTGTGTTTGCAAAAAAAGTAAGAGTGCAATATATGCCTGTGCTAAATCTTATATAACCTTCACCATAATATATTTAAAAAATATTAATTTTATAAAATATATATTTATTTTATTTTTTCGACTATATCATTATTATATCAATAGAAACAACAACAAAGAAAATCCTAAACAAAATAAAACATGCTAATTGTTAATCTTCTCGAAAGCATGTCTAACAGACCTATTGAAGATTCGGATCTCACAGATGTCTGGGGTATTCCAAAAATTACTTTCAGTCGGAAAAGTATAATTCCACTTTCGATTGGTATAGAATTAAGTAACATGCTTGTATAAGTAAATTTTGGCAAATAAGTAATTTTTGAAGGGGACCTTGTATGAGGGATAGGATCAAATGATGGCAAAGCATTTCGAAAATCAGCAGTATATAAAAATAAGTTGCCAATTTTAAGAGTGATACAAGAACATTTAACATAACTATGAGATCGAGGCGAACGGTTGTTTAGACGCAATGCAAAATTATGGATTTTCAGTAAATTCAGTAAATATGTTTCATGGAGATAAAGATGGACGGACAGACACACATACAGACTGTATGACGGACAGTAAAACGTCTTACAAAGAGATTCTGGAAAATTGGTATACTTTAACGTAAGTTTAGGAGCAATATTTTTGGGTGTTACAATCATCATCATAAACTTATAATACCTTTCCCACTTTAGTGATATAGGTTATAAAAATCAGTTTTTGTCAATTTATTGTAGTAATAAGTAGATCTTTGAAAAGAAAGAACTTATGTGAGCTTTTATCTTAAAATAGATAGAATGGACTTTTACCGTCTTAAAATGGCGTTAGTTTTTCAAGCTTCATGACATGATATCTCGAACTTGAGAGTTATTAGAAAATAAAACTTTAAGGCCTGTGTTTTTTTGTTAAAACATAGCTGGTTACGTTTCTCATTAACTTTTCTTTCGACATAACTACTAAAATAGGCGTAGCAGCATTCTAGTATGTTGGTTGACAAAATTAAAACTAAAATTTATGCGTAAATTTTAGAGGTTGGTTGTAAAAGAAAATTTTAAATAACGTAAAATATTCAAACTATCACATAAACTACTGTGTAAGTATAACTGTAAAAGTTTAAATATGTGAAGTATAGTTACCTCAAAAAAAAAAAAAAGATGTTGCTAAAGTATTATTCATACTTTGTATAGTTTTTAAGATAAGATTCTTGTAGATAGTTGCCAGCAACAGCAACCCCTTATATAGCAGCCAAGACAAAAGGGGTGGATAAAAACTAACTTATTCGAGATATACATATATACATACATATGTAGTGTCGTTTAATATGTAAATTTTTGGTTATGTGTGAAAATTCATTAAAGTTTTAGGTTTTTTTTTTTACTTTTATAGTTTTATGTTGCCGTTTGTATTAATATTGAACCATATTCATAAAAAGACGTGGAAAGGTTCACCTTCATTTATGTTTAATGTGCCAAAAACTAATTTAAATTTATTTGCATTTGTTGAAAATTTGTTCAGCAATTCTCATACTCTAGCCAATTTTTATGGTAAAGAAATGAGTTGGCTTTAAAAATACAGTAGACAGTTATTGTGTGTATGTGAAAGAAAATTATTAGAAAAGGCAATATTTTATATAAGTAGTAATGACAGTAGTTGTAGAAGTAGAAGGAGCAGCAGCATCAGTTGTTTTGGACAGTTATTAGTTTTGACAGGGTAATAAAATCTTAGCAACATAAAATATGATTGGGTTTAATGCTTTTAAATACAAGTTGTCGTCATTGCCGTTTTAAATTTTTTTTCTTTAAGACCATTATAAATATTTAAACAATTAACGTAAAATTTTAAGTTTTTGACCCTTTTCCTTCAGTAGCTTTTATACAACATTTAACATTATTATACCCTACACCACATTAGTTGAGAGGGTATATTGGGTTTGTGCTGATGTTTATAATGCACAATAATATTGGTCTAAAACCAACCCTTTAAACATACAAATCGATTCCGAATCATTTTCTGAGTCGATTTAGCTATGTCTGTCCGTCCTTCCATGTAAAATTTGTAATCAAACTACAGGTCGCAATTTCGAAGATAATTCAATGAAATTTAGTTCATGATCTTTTATGGAACCGTAGACGAAGCCTATTGAAAATGGTTAACTTCGATGTATTATTTCACCTTACCCCCATACAAGTGAACCCCACGAATATAGCTTTTAAAACTTGTAATCAAACTACAGATCACAATTTTGGAGCATGATCTTTTATGGTTCTTTTGGCGCATGATCTTTTATGGTACCGTAGACAAAGCCCATTGAAAATGGTTAACATCGGTCCATTATTTTACCTAGCCCCCATATAACTGAACCGCCCGAAAACGGCTTTTAAACTTTGTAGTCAAACTACAGGTCGCAATTTTGGAGATAATTCAATGAAATTTGGCACATAATCCTTCATGGTATCATAGACGAAACCTGTTGAAAATGGTAAACATCGGATCCTTTTTTCCCCTAGCCCCCATACAACTGAACCCGCCGAATAGGGCTTTTAAGTTCATAATTACGTATAATATACTCATATCTAGACAAAAAGCTGAAAAAAACCAAGATCTGTGCAAGCCTTGATGACCCTCATGAATACCATAATAATAGGTCCTCATATGACCCTAGCCCCTATGAAAAGCTCCCATCAAAATTTCACTTAAATGACCACAATTTTATTCAACAATAAACGGATTAAGTATGTGTATCTGAGGCATGGTACAATTCAATTTAAATGCTTTATTATGGCAACTAAATCATATTATATTCTTGTAAAAAGTGTAGGGTATTAGACGGTCGGCCACGCCCGACTATAATTTCTTACTTGTTTTTAGTTAGTTTTATGGCTAAAACATAAAATTTTTTCTAAGTTGTAACTAAAAACTGTTGGTTTCAAACATTAATGTGTTTGAGTCTTACGGTACTAAGTAGGTTTTCAGTAGTTTGAGTAGTAATATTTTAATTAAATTATATTTTCTAATACTCATATATCAACAGTACCTTTTTTTGCTAGTTGTTTTTTGGGAAAAAGGGTCTAAAGTTAATTGCTTACATAGAAATTCTATAACTTGTTGACCTTTTTCTTGTATATTTTATTGTAAGAAAGCTAACTTGTTTATGAAGTAACACATGGTTGGTGTTTAAAAAAAAAAACTTAGCACAAATTAGTTTTTATTTAATTTAATATAATTGTGCATAGTTTAAAGTTAAAGTGACGATTTTTAATGAAATAAATAGTAGCATTAAAAATTTTATGGTAAAAGAAGGAGGCGTATTAAGGAAATTATTAATGTTTGAGAGAAAGTTTGAGAAATTTATGGACTTGACATTTGAAGGCTTTCTTCCTTATTATATATTAGGTACGATAAAGTTTTTTGTTCAAATAATAAAATTTTTTTAGTAAACTATAATTGTTGTTAAGAATACAAACAAGTTAAAGTGCTTTATTCGACTTTATCAAATCTATAATACCCTGCACATTGGTTAAATGGGAAATTTTGCTTTATAAAACTTTTATATAATACAACGTGAAAAATATATGACAATAATGATGAGTTATAAAACATATGAGCAGTTATCAAAATTTTTTAATATTTGAATTGAAAAAAATTTAATTTTCAAAATATTTGGTGTGAATATAAACAGACACTAATACGTGATGAATCCGTTCGCGTTAATCATTATAGCGGTTTTCACTTAAATATTAAAAAAATTCTTAAAAAGGGTATTTAGAACTTTTTCCCAGATTGAAAGGTAGATAGATAGATAGATAGATAGATAGATAGATAGATAGATAGATAAATAGAAAGATAGATAGATAGA
>NC_060952.1:87950058-87952707 GCF_022045245.1 Lucilia cuprina | reverse complement strand
TCTATAGTCTAGTCTATAGTCTAGTCTATAGTCTAGTCTATAGTCTAGTCTATAGTCTAGTCTATAGTCTAGTCTATAGTCTAGTCCACAGTCTAGTCTATAGTCTAGCCTATAGTCTGGTCTATAGTCTAATCTGTCTTAGACTAATTCGCAGATCATTTAATAAATATTGTTCTTGTTCATAATCTAGTAGCATATGTGTGTTACTCATATTGCTACCATTTAATAAATATATATTAATCATACGCCCTCAATTTATTAAACGCAACTTGTTCTTTTAAATTCTATTAAATACTACTTTCATTGATTGATTTGTTGACCCTATTGAAAGTCTAAACAATATAACGTATACTTTATTTCCAATAACATTAATAATCAAATTCAAAACTTCAATTTCACTTCGCCGCCCAACCTACCACATTCAATATAAATGTTTACTGCATTTAATGTCATCTTATAAATGTAATAATGATCATTATGTAGTGATTGAAATTCCTTAATTGCAATGCAGTGTAACATTGTTATACCGAAGAAACTTGAATCTTCTAAGCTAAGACAAACCATATTATATGTACAAAAATATCAAAATGAAATATTACATTATGCAGAAGAGTTATGTAAGAAGTTGCTCGTATAGATGCATATGAATATTAGAGTTGTTGCAGTATAATTTTTTACCATGCAGATAATATTTTACAAACTTTTTCACATATCCATGTGTCTGCTTGTCGGTCTATTGAAAGCAAAAAATGTATATTTTATGAATACTTTCCACTGATATATACTATTGATAAAAATTATTCGGTGATTAAGCTGGTCAATATCAATCCAGCTGAAAATTTTTACTAGACAATATTTGAGAAACAACCATATAAAAATATCACCCTAATATTTATGCTGCATATAACAAGAATATCGTTTTTGATTAGAATTTTGAAGCATATCGCAATGTAGATAAATGTATTAATAATTATATACACATACATATGTGTCACTATTTCTTGCGATATTTTGATATTCCTCTCTTAACCCATATGTAGCTAAAACATATGTATGTAGATATGCAAGTACTTTTTCAACATGTTCCATATTCATGTGAATCCGTTCGTCTGATTTTAAGTATTTGTTCCAGAACACACAAAATGTGGATTAAACCTCAGAAGTAGTAGAGGTTTTGTTGATCGGAAATTTATGCTTTTATACTTTAATATGACCTGGGTGTCTGGTATTCATATGATGCAAAGCTTTCTTTGAGCAGTTTTTTGTTTTTGCAAACCTACTTAAATTCTTAACTTTTCCTCTGGTTTTTGCATATATTTTAATCCTTGTAAATTTTCGAACTTTTTAAGTCAGCCTTAAATGTTATTTTTACCTTCAGAACAATATTTGTCCAATTTTTTACGAACATATCGCCAAAAGGATTAAATCAATAATTTTATTGACCATATATGCATCAGTTATAACTGCATTTCTATAATAAACATCTCTTTATCTTATCATAACCTGCTACACTCCATTAGAAGACATACAAACTGTTATGTACATTGTTCATTATGCTGACTACAAAAATTCTGCAAAGCAAATTCAGATACCATTTCCTATTTATTATGTGAAATTGAAAGATAACTGTCGAATAAAATTAATAAAACTTTATTATGATTTTTTAACATTTCCTACCCGCCAATTGACAGCACCACCTTATGTAGATGCAAACAATTATATAATTTTAATGCAAAATCACGTTCATATGAACTAAAACAAACCGTTTGCACACACAACAAATAGAAAAACCAACACACGTTTTAACCGAATACATAGACATTTACTTTCTCGCCAGCTAGCTAGCACACACTTATATACTTAGACACATATGCATATTTACCGATACAAATAAAACAAACAGTTATTAATAAATGTTTAAACCTATTGATGAAGAATATAAGCAAACATAATATTAAACACTTTTAATATATGAAAATTGCTAAAACTGCTACAGCTGCAGACTGTTAGCCCTAAAGCTAAGAGATTGAGTGAGAGAAAGCTAAAAGCTGTATGTATTTACATTTGTAAATGTATAAGCGAAAACATCAGCATAGGAATATTTCTGCGAAACAGACTTTACAAAACGCTAACGTATCAAGTAGTTAATATTTATTGTCCATTAATTAAATTCAGTGACGTTCTGTACTCAATGCAGTAATAAAGAAATTACCTATAATTAAATAATTTTGTTAGGAAAATTTTTTAAATTATAGGTGAAAAATACTGTAGACATGTCAAGATGAAATTCAAATGCATCAATATCCGTAATATGTCTTAAATTTCTTCCAAAAACTGTCTCAATAACTACTGATGTAGTCTCCCAATAAAAGGGTTGCGTATGATAAATATTTATTTAGTAATATAAAGTATACGCTCGGACAACCTTATCAATATGTTAAAAACTAACAAACTAACTAATTAACTAACTAACTAACTAACTAACTAACTAACTAACTTACTTTCTATCTATCTATCTATCTATCTATCTATCTATCTATCTATCTATTTATCTATCTATCTATCTATCTATCTATCTATCTATCTATCTATCTACCTACCTATCTATCTATCTATCTATCTATCTATCTATCTATCTATCTATCTATC
>NC_060952.1:87935468-87949958 GCF_022045245.1 Lucilia cuprina | reverse complement strand
AGACTATACTATAGACTAGACTATAGACTAGACTATAGACTAGACTATAGACTAGACTATAGACTAGACTATAGACTAGACTGAAAAATATATAACATTTTGGTATATTTACTGGCCAATAGGACGTTTTCAGGACAACTATCCAATTGGACTATAAAATTCCTTTTTTTAGTTAAACTAGATAATATCTGCTATGTCTGTTAAACATTTACACAATTTATTAAATTAATTTAAAATCATACATATTATGTTCACGTATGCATTTTTCTTAAAAAAACTGTTTAAAATCATTGTAGAAAAACGACAAAAAAGGAAAAAAATAAAACAAAATGTAATGAATATAATGTTAAAATAACAACGAAATGGAGTGAAAAGATCAATTCAACAGTTAAGAGTTAATTGCATTAATATTAACATTAAAACTGATAATACAAATAAATACCGTTATAAGGATAAACTTACGCATACATTTACACATGTACAATAAAAAAATATACATTTTATAAAAAGTATAAGTAACAGGATGAAAACTTTTAAAGGAAATAGAAATTATGTAATTATGTAATTTGTGAAAGAGAAATAAATTTATAAATTTCAAAATAATAATTTTTTAAAAATATTTAAAAAGTTAATGCGTTACTTTCAACATTCAAGGATTTATTATTTTGTCTCATTTTATTTATGTTAATCTTTTTAGCATGTAAAGTCTGTCAAATGAACAAAATGCCAATTGCACATTGAAATTAAACATATAAAAAAACTGATAATTAAAAATGTGAATCCAAATGAATCCATGCTGTGAACAGAAATGTACAAAAAAAGAATCGTATATAAAATTGAACAGGAAAACAAACAGACAATAATGTTGAATGCACAATTACATTAAAACTATTAAAAATAATAAAATATTATTAAAAAATATTTTAAGCTCATTAAGTATAAAGACAATTATTGGAAATATTTATTTATGTCGAAAAGAAATCTTTCGCCAATAAGAAAGTCAATAGCTGTGTGTATGTAATAATTTCCATATGCATTTAAATTATTAAAAATTTTGATAAAAAAAACTTTTGTAAATTCTTTGTTGAATTTATAATAAAGCCGAATCAACATCAATTTTTACAGAATTGATCACAAATAAAACTAATATTTTTGGAAAAACAGGCTGACAGACAAAGACACAGACGGAAGGTCGAAATGGCAGGCAATTAGGCTAACTGACAGCAAACAAACAACCTGACCGTAAGAGCAAAGTTCTACGGAAATCTATTGTTACAGAGAAAACTCAAAATGAGTATGGGAACCTGGAAACCGATATAGTATTCTAGCTCCATAGAGCTTGAGAAAGTTTACTCGACTAATGAAAACTATTCGTCACAAACAGAGAGACAGAGGGAGGGTCGAAACTTACTGACAGCAAACAAAAAGCTGACCATAGGAATAAAGTCCAATAGAAATCTGTTGTTGCAGGAAAAACTCAAAACGGGTATGGGAACCTGAAAACAGATAAAGTATTCTGGCTCAAAATATTTATCACATGTGGAGGCAATTAATAAGGTGTCTTCAATTATAGAGAGAAGTGAAGCATTCTTAGAATGACGCTACGTAGTCACAACTATACAAATTGGACGAATATATGAAGAGACACGCAAACATGTAGAGATGACTTTGACCATGAAACAATATAGATCTTTGAACAGATGTAATTCCATTTACTTCTTGAAATAAAGTTTTTAAACAACTTATGATCCCTTGCTGATTTTCTTTTAATATTGGAAGCGATGCTATTACCTAAGGCCAGGCAAACAAACAAACTGACCATTTGTTCAAGGTCCTGCGTGTATGAGAACCTAGAAATCGATACAGTATTCGAACTTCCTAGAGATGAAGGAAGTAAACCTAATAAATGAATTATAGAGGGAAGTGAAATGATTAAGTCAAAATAGTTAGCATGAAGCCATCACGGTAGGCAGATATACAGTCACAGCTAAAAAACAAATAAGAAATGATAGTCGGGCGACGTCGATCATATAACACCCTACACCTGTTACAAAAAGTAAAATTTGAATTAGTTTTCATAATAAAATATTTTTTAATGAATAGAATTCAACATAATCACGATGGGAGCTAGATGATATAGTGGACCAATGTAGCCTGCGTCTCTGGGACAATAGAATGTCATGTACTAAATTTCATAGAATTATCTTCAAAATTTCGAACTGCAGTTTGATTAAAAGGTTTACATGGACGGACAGAAGGACAGACAGACAAACGGACGGACATAGCTAAATCTACACGGAAAATGATTCTGAGTCGATTGGTATGTATAAAGTTGGGTATAGGACCAATATTATTATGCGTTACAAACATCAGTACAAACCCAATATACCCTCTCCACTAAAGTGGTGTAGGGTATAAATAGGACGAACATATTAAATAATAAGGAGAGAATGGCGCTAGAACACTGACCGAGGCCATGCTACCGATGAAACAATATTGAAATATCATTCATGAGATAGGTTTTAAAATACTTCAAGAAACTAAGTTTTACATCAATTGATGATAAGTAATTTTTCACACAAAGTTTCCACCAATGTTTTTCATGAAGAAAAACCAGTTTGTATTTTTCCACTGATTGGAAAATTATTCGGAAGTGCTTCCAGAAAACTTTGTTTTTTAATAGTGGGCGATAGTTTCCTTTAACAATATATTTTGCAAAAAAGAACCAACATTGGCTTTGACATATTTGTCAAATCTTTCCCTTAACTCAACAAATAGTCAACATTTTTCTGTCCATTTTTCTCTTCAATCTAATAACGCAAAATGTTAAAATATTCTATATTTTTACTCTGATTAAATAAATTGATTTAAATTTACTTAAATTTTTTTTTTTGTATCGATCACTTAAATTTAATACATATTGTGGTTTTATTTTATTCAATTTGCATATGTTAATTTTTTTCCACCGAACAATTTTCCTCTTCTCACTTGGTGATTTTACTAATTTGCAATTGCTTTTCATTGGAGAAAAAAACAACTTTCTTCAATCAGCATGTCCTTCACTCGTTGATGTAGTCAATATTATCGAAAATTTCTGAAAAGGAAAACTTTAATCAATTTTTGTTTGTTTTGTTTGCCAGTAAAATAAAAGGAGGGGAAAAAGAAGAAAACGAAAGATAAAATAAAATATATGTATGTATATTGATGAAAAAAAGTATTTAAAACCACTATTGCCTGGTATTTGTAAGATATTATGTAGCAGTTATAGCATATATATCCTCTATCAATTTTAAAGTATTCCCTTTATGCTTGTGTTCTGTAATTTGTACAAGGTTTCACTTAACTCACACATACATACCTGTATACATACTAACATGTTTTTATAAGTATAGCCATGTATCTGTATGTTTAAAAAGGATATGTTTTCTTTTCTTATAACAGTTCCTTTATATACTATGTCTTTAAAAGTTTAATGTTCATTTTTTCTTCAATTTTATTTTTATTTTTTATCTAAAAGGAAAAAAAGAAATTCTTATTGATGTGGTGAACCCTTTGGTAATATATGAATACAATGTACATATGACTATATATTGACTTTCTTTGTCGGTAATTTTATTTTCTGTTTGTGTTGAGATTGTTTTATTTTTTTCCTTCTTTTACTGTTTAAAGTAGATTTTTTTCTGCTTGTCTACCAAAATGTAGATATATGGGTTTCAATTTTTTTTTTGTTTAGCCATTTAGTTACTTAGTATATGGCCCATAAGACTATCTTTGACTATATGTCTTTTATTTTATGTAAATCATTATTGATTTGTCAGTATTGTCAGATAAAGTTGGTGGTGGGGACAAATGCCTATAAATATCTGTTGCAAACAAAATATGACTTTTTTTACCCTACACTACTATAGTGGCGGAGGGTTTTATGCGTTTGTGCTGATGTTTGTAACACACAAAAATATTGGTCCTTTTAAAGTATTCCAATCGGATAAGAATCACTTTCTATTTCGATTTAGCTATGTTCGTCATTTTGTCCGTCCATCCATCGTCTGTCTGTGTGTCTATTTAAACTTTGTGCGTAAGCTATAGGTCGCAATTCGGTACACACTCTTCCTTAGATCCAAGGACGAACGCTATTAGTTGCTGAGGCAATCGGCTCAAAATAATTTTCTGAGTCGATTCAGCTATGTCCGTCCGTCTGTCTGTCTTTCCGTCCATGTAAACCTTGTAATCAAACTACAGGTCGCAATTTTGAAAATAATTCAATGAAATTTAGAGAAACCTATTGACAATGGTAAAGATCGGTCCAATTTTTCACCTGGTCCCCATACAACTGTAACCCCGAATAGGACTTGTAAACATTGTAATCAAACTACAGGTCGCAATTTTGGAGGCAATTCAATGAAATTTGGCAAATGATCTTCTATTGTATCGTAGACGAAGAAAATTGCAACAAGTCGACAAAACTTAGTTTTACTGAAGTTTAAATAGCACTGCCTATTATTATAATGATGGGGCCTCATTTGACCTTAGACCCCATAAAAATATGAAGGATATCATATAGTCGGCCATGACCGACTCTAAATTCATACTTGTGTTCTTTTTGAAAAGTATTTTTTTCGGTTTATTTTCTTTATTTCCGACTTTTCCTCCTTCCTGGTTTGTAAACAAAATATTATTTCTTAAATTTAAAACAATTTATGGAAATTTTATTTAAGAAATCAATAAAGTTTGAAAATATTTTGCTATTGAAATAAAAACTCTTTAAAATATTTACTAAGTTTTAGCAGCATAATCTTTAAACATTTGAAATTAATCATAAAATAAACAAAACTTCACAACAGTAAACATAGTTCAACCATATATTTCATTTCAGAATAAATTTGCTAAACTTTAATTTACACTTACACAACTTTTATAATAATTCCAAATAATAAATTTTTGCTTTAATTTCTTGGCAAAATAATTTTAAACTTTAGAAAATTTCAGCTTAAATTTTGATGTTTATTAAGAATTTTACTCTTTACACTTTATACAGGTAACACACACACAGAGACAAACACACCTAAACACGCATATACATGAAAGTGCTTTTGTAGTTTCTATAATATTCTATAACATTATATGTATACATATTTGTATTAAAAAACATTAATGTACCTTGTCCTAAAGTCTGAGATATCATAAAATGAGAATCTTCTTATGATGCTGCCATGGAAAAGAAACAAGAAAAGAAGACACTAACCTTGCACATTTCATGTTTCCATTTTTCATTTATTTACTTAAGTTGGTCTATGTGTGTGTGTGTGTGTGTGTGTACACTTGCAGTGTTTGGTACATATTAACAAATCTTCTTATGTATCTATATTTATATTCAGTAGTTTTAGAAGGAGTAAAGGCATTAATTTTAATTTAAAAGTTTTTTTTAAATATCACTTTAATTAAATACATATCCTGTTTTTCATTTCAGTTCTAAAAACTATAAAGTGCTAGGCATTATAATTTTAATCTAGTACAAATTATTAGATTGGCATAGTCATCTTAAACTGCAGGATATTCACATATGTATGTAGTATCTAAGTATACAATAATATACACACATATCTGAATTTTTGTATAAGCACAAAGAAATGTGTAAAGATGGAATTTTATACTGCAACCTTTTAAAACTGTACACAAAAAATATATTTATATATTTTTATTTTATTTAAAAAGAAACTGCACGAAGAATAATTAGCAATTGTCAGATATAAAGGCAAAATATTTAATCTTCATTTTTTTTTAGGTAAGTAATCAGAATTACAAAAAAGGCTATATATCTATTTAACTCATATGAAAGGTTCAAAGAATGGTGAAGATTCTGATTCTGAGATTTTTTGTAATTAATTCATATGAGAGGTTCAAAGCACCACTAATGAAAATATAATCTATGATATACTAATTAAGGATATTTTTTAATATGGGAGGTTCCATGCCCATATCTATTACACACGCTTTGTCGCCATATATTAATAAGCGTGTTAAAATTACTCATATATATTTGAGGACTCATGTTTCTGTGATATCCGACTTTAAATATTTCTTTTGTATGTAAACAAGGGTGGCATCTTGACAACTTGAACAAGTAAGAAGTTATAGTCGGTCGAGCCCGACCATATAATACCTTACACCTGTATACGAATAAAATGTGATTTAGTTTACATAATAAAGCATTTAAGTTGAATTAATTGTACCTTGCGTCAGAAATGTGATTTAGTTTACATAATAAATCATTTAAGTTGAATTGTACCTTGCCTCACAAATACTAAAGCCATTTACTGTTTAATAAAACTGTGGATATTTAAGTAAAATTTTGATGGGAGCTTTTTAGAGGGGCTAGGGTCAAATGAGGTCCTATAATTATAAAGTTCATCAGCCCTATTTGGTGGGTTCAGTTCTATGAAGCCTAGGTGAAATATTGGACCGATGTTAAATTTCATTGAATTATCTCCAAAATTGCGACCTGTAGTTTGATTACAATGTTTACAAGCTCTATTCGGGGGTTCAGTTCTATGGGGGCTAGGTGAAATAATGGACCGATTGTAATCAATTTCAATAGGGTTCGTCCACGGGACAATAGAAGATCATGTACCAAGTTTCATTCAATTATCTTCAAAATTGCGGACTGTAGTTTGATTACAAGGTTTACGTGGACGGACAGACAGACGGACAGACGACGGAAAGACGGACGGATAGACGGACGGGCATAGCTAAATCGACACAGAAATAATAATTCGACATAATTCTGAACCGAATGGTATACTTAAAAAAGGGTATAGGATCAATATTATTGGTGATATATTGGACCGATGTTAAATTTCATTGAATTATCTCCAAAATTGCGACCTGTAGTTTGATTGCAATTTTTACAAGCTCTATTCGGGGGTTCAGTTGTATGGGGGCTAGGTGAAATAACGAACCGATGGTAATCAATTTCAATAGGGTTCATCCACGGGACAATAGAAGATCATATACCAAGTTCCATTCAATTATCTTCAAAATTGCGGACTGTAGTTTGATAACAAGGTTTACATGGACAGACAGACAGACAGACGCAGACAGACGAACGGATATAGCTAAATCGATTCAGAAAATAATTCTGAGCCGATTGGTATACTTTAAGGTAGGTATAGGACCAATATTATTGTGCGTTACGAACATCAGCACAAACCAAATATACTCTCCCCACTAAGTGGTGTAACTGTGTTACTCTAGCAGCAACTAGAGACGTAAAAGTAAGACCAAAGTATGAATCCATCAAATAAGACTTTGATCTTCATCACAGAAAACAAAGTTTTCTCTAAACAAACGTGGACAAGAAAGGAAAATGCTATGGTATCACTTGTATCGAATACCTTTCATACATCATATTTCAATACAAAATAATTTTCATTTATCCGACATACTCATTCTAGATATACGGACTAGAAATCCTGTATTGTATGCACTTAACTCATTTCCAACACTAACTCCCATAGTCACTCCTCTGTGCTGTTCTATGCACCGATCTTATACCGAAATACAGACTTTAGCACAGCCACTACGTGGATTCCGAAGGCCTATGTCCTGGCAGGTCAGCCAACTGAGCGGGCAACTGTACAAGCATTGTACCATGTGGTTCTCTATTTCGACTCCATGTCAGATAATTCCATGGAATGTCCAAAGAATCATGTGACATCACTAGTTTTTAGTCCCGGAAGACTAGAGGTTATGTTAGCACCTGATTGAAATAACACTAAGATGTGGTCTTCCATAAAGGTTACATGACCCCGGGAAGAGTGAAAAAAATAAGAATAAATACTATATAACTACCAGGAAATGTATATATAATGGTACATTACTAGAGAGAATATTCTGGTAACCACAATAGCCTTTTAAGGACAATTACCGATGAAGGATTTCGAGCAGTCTACTTAGCAGCCAGATTAAGACCAAGAAGTAGCTAATCTCAGAATTATTTGCAAAATTAAGAGTTTGTATTCAATGTCAACGTTTTTCGTTGACAAACTTTAAATTAAAGACTTTTCGAGCTTATATTACGTAGATTCTATGTAAACACTATAAAAATAGTATAATAACAGCAAATGAGAAAAGTGTAAAATGAAATGCTATCAAGATACTAAGAATAAGAAAAAGTTAAGACATGTGTTAAACACTATGAAACATACACATACTCACACAAACGACTGCAATTGCTTATACACACCGGATATAAGCCATTAAAAGATGTATGCAATTTTCATTCCTCCTTTTATAAACATTTTTATTTTATTTAAACTATTTTTTTCTCTCTCTTAAACTTTATGATTTTTAATCTTTTCTTTAGTTTGTCTAATATCTCAAGGGTAGTATTTTCTACTGAAAAAAAGAAAATATCTTAGAAAAGCTGCAAAAAATTACATAGTTTTAATAAATGTATACTATGATTTTAAATGTTCGTTCCATCATTAGGGATTTAACGATTTGTAGTTTTTTTTTTGTTCATTTATATAAGTTTTGTTGTCCAGTTGGTGCAACAATAGCTATGAACTTAATAGTAAAGATTAGTTAGATATATTTCAATGGTTCATTTAATGAATAAAGTATAATAATGTTATGTCAAAAATTTATGAAATCCATTAAATAAAAGAAAACTATTTTATGCATTTACCAAAGACAAACTAAAATAAAAAGAATTCAGTAAAACTGGTTTTTCACCGTATAGCGAAAAAATTGAAAATTGCTGTCTTGTTCTATCAAAAAAGCAAAATAATAATTATTTAGCGTTTTTATTTTTAAATATAATAAAAAAACAAATATTTATTTACATTTATTTTAGGTGCTTTTAGAATTTTAATATTTTATGCCAAAGTTTGTGGAATAACAAAGTTTCATATTAAATGTCAGTATTTGAACTTCAAATTAAATTCCGATAGTTGTTCTTGGCTCCCGTCAGTTTTTTGTTGTTGTTGTTTTCTACTTTTTTTATTACATCTTATTTACTTCGGTTTATTTATTTACATCTAAAGTTTAAATAAAACTTTACCCTATAAGCATGTAATTTTTTCTCAATTTTTATTTTATTCACTTTAGTTACTAAATTACATTGAAAAATATGGAAGCAACAATTTTGAATGCATACTTTTCTATTGTACTTCTTTTTTTTCTGTACTTAGTTTCATGTTTAAATCTTAAGATACAATAGATGTAGAAATAAGTTACATGCAAGGCAATGTGCAAATTATATAAATAAAATTGTAAAGTATGGTGAAAGACATGAGGGTTGTTAGACAGTTCTAGTTCAGTTCTAGTTCAGTTCTAGTTCAGTTCTAGTTCAGTTCTAGTTCAGTTCTAGTTCAGTTCTAGTTCAGTTCTAGTTCAGTTCTAGTTCAGTTCTAGTTCAGTTCTAGTTCAGTTCTAGTTCAGTTCTAGTTCAGTTCTAGTTCAGTTCTAGTTCAGTTCTAGTTCAGTTCTATTTCAGTTCTAGTTGTGATAGGATAATTCTGCCCTTCTGAAATATCTGCCTTTCTGAACTCTTTTCCAACCTACTTGAACCATCGCCTTTAATATATATGTATATCTTTCGGGCACTATATATCGAAATATATACATTTTCTCTTTCTTCTACTTAAAATTGCGCGTGCATTATGCTACTTTCTAAATTTCAATGCCGCAGTTTTTTTGTTGCCTTCCATGTTTCTTCTTCTTTCTTCGCTAAGTGACTCGCGGCATAAAATTCCATAGTGTATTGTAAATACACTTTCCATTGGATTTTGACGTTTTCTCTATTGTTGGCATCAGAATGTTGCAGCTAGAAAACTGTTGAAGCGAGCGGTTGAACTAAATAGTTTAGTTTAGCATTTGTTAAATTTATTGTAAACTATATGGGAAATGCATTAGCAATTGACTAGTGGTATGTTTATCATAAAATATTTATGCAGTTGTCGTATTTTTTTTAACGTAAAATGTTCTAAATATTTTTGCATTTTCATACGCTTTATTTGCTGTCGTTAAGTTGTTGCTTTTATAAATGCTCTATCATTTCAGTTTTATGCATATATTTTACAATATTAGTTGTTATGCAATACTTTCACTCCATTCCTATAGAATATTTGTCAAAGTGACAAGTGTTAAGGGTACATGTTTATGGGTTTTCCGTAGCATATTCAGTTTGAATGTTTGTTGATTCGAAGTGACATTGTAGACAATTGCAGGACTAAAGGCAATTTTTTTAGAAGAAGAGTTTTTTTCATTCTATTAATAAAGCTTAACAATATAATTTCATTTGCGATTAAACTATTTTACTCATTTTGATCATTTATTTTCGATAATATTGATACTTTATTTTTATTTCCAAAATTTGGATAAACATTTTTTCGTATTTATTTTGTTGCAAATAGATTGATAGCAACTGCACTCCATTACAATTAATTGTTTTATAAATTTACAGCATTTTGTTTTTACGTTTATTTATTGTTTTTTGTGTTACTTGCTCTGTAAGGAAAAACAAGAGGAAACAATGTAATATGCAGAGAAAAAGTTTAAAATGTTACTATTTAATAGTTTTTCAGTATGAATCTTTCATTAACATGTACAACAAATTACTTAAAGAATCGAAGAGATAACAAACAAACAAAAAAAAGAAGATGCAATAAAGAAGTGATTGTGAAAAAATAACCAATACGCATGAAATGTAAGTGAATTACTCACAGATATTGCATGTAAAAAATGTATTAAATTGTGCTGAAATATACCACAAAATACGATTGTTAAAGGAAAATATAAAATTGAAGGTATTAACAAATAAGGAGGTTCATGTTAGTTTTGAAAAAGGATTAATACAAGGGAATAGCCAAACTATTGACTATTTAATATGTAAAATTATTTAAGATATTTTTGTAGTTGGTTTAAAGTTCATATAGTTTTATAAGTAAAAAATGCTGAGATTTTTTTTTATACATTTTTAAATAACGCCACTATTGATTGCACTTAATGTAAATGCAATGGATTTTACTATTAATATTTTACAACATTAAACCAATAGTATTCACATTTACATGTAAGTAGACTGCAATACTTTTACACATGCAACACAATTTTTATGTGGACAGAAGAAAGATTGTGCGTATATATGTAGATATATAGATATGTAGATACATATATTTGTATGTAATATAAAAACAAAGTATTGTATTAATAAAAGAAAACATCAAGTATACATGAGATTACAAGTAGCAAAATCAATGAATGGAAAGCATTAAAAAAATATATTAATTGTACTTAACGGAACCAATCAATAACATTGAAAAAACTCAAGTTAGGTTGCTAACTAACTAACTAACTAACTAACTAACTAACACACTAACTAACTAACACACTAACTAACCAACACACTAACTAACTAACTAACTAACTAACTAACTAACTAACTAACTAACTGACTAACTAACACACTAACTAACACACTAACTAACTAACTAGCTAACTAACTAACTAACACACTAACTTACTGACTAACTAACTAACTAACTAACTAACTAACTAACTAACTAACTAACTAACTAACTAACTAACTAACTAACTAAATAACTAAATAACTAACTAACTAACTAACTAACTAACTAACTAACTAACTAACTAACTAACTAACTAACTAAATAACTAAATAACTAAATAACTAACTAACTAACTAACTAACTAACTAACTAACTTACTAACTAACTAACTAACTAACTAACTAACTAACACACTAACTAACTAACTAACTAACTAACTAAATAACACACTAACTAACGAGCTAACGAACTAACGAACTAACGAAATAACGAACTAACGAACTAACGAACTAACGAACTAACGAACTAACGAACTAACGAACTAACGAACTAACGAACTAACGAACTAACGAACTAACGAACTAACTAACTAACTAACTAACTAACTAACTAACTAACTAACTAAATAACTAATTAACTAACTAATTAACTAACTAACTAACCAACCAACCAACTACCTAACTAACTAACTAACTAACTATCTTACTTACCGCAAGAATAAAAATTAAAACATTTTTAGTACATTATAAGTAAAAATTCTGAAATGGACCAAACCAAATGCATTGGCTACAAATGACAACAATTTTGACACCTATTTCGATCAAATGCAAAAATAGTAATAATTAATTTATAGACCAAAAATACTCTAAAAAAATGTTTGAATTATTTTTTGGAAAGATTGTAGAAAGTCGCATTTTACTTTTAATTAATTTTAATAGAAAACATATTTCAACATAATCAAATGTTATCTTCTATTTAACTGATAGACAAGTCGATTTTTTTGACGCAATTTTTGTTCCTACAGAATACATCCGATAGTTGCAAAAAGTATATAATTTTAAAGGATGTTCTTAGATGTGCACAATATATTAATAGGATCGGATAAGAATTGTGAGAGTTGTAACCGTTTGAAGTTGTTATTAATACATAGAAACAAAAGTCACGCGTATTTATGCTTGAACTAAAAAAACTAACAAAGCAAGTAAAAACAAGTCAGAGTTATATATTCGGCTGTGCCGAATCTTATATAGCCTTCACAAAGTATATATTAAAAAACAGGTTTTATTTATTTTCTGTATTACCACCGTCAAACTGTATTGTCACACTCAAATAAATATGAGCTGTATTACCAACGTATTACTGCTTTATCTCCTTGTTGTTTGTGTATGCCTTTGTGTACGCTAGTTTATTTATACTATGTTCATTATTTTTATTATTTTTAAAAACTTGTAAAATTAAAGAATGTATAAATTAGTATGTTGCAATCTTTTTATATTCCTTTTTTTAATGATATATATATAAATAGGACATCATAGACGTATACGTTATATTTAAATATAAGTCATGAAATATATTACGTATACGTAATATATGCGTATACATGATAACTGATATAAAATAAAAAATTAAATTAATTATGTGTCTTCAAAAATGGTGAATCGACTCTAATAATGTTGGTTTCATTCTTTTATTATAATTTATTAACTACACAACTGTACTTACATACATACATACATACATACATACATACATACATACATACATACATACATACATACATATATACATACATATTTAAATATCGCATGTCAATATGAGTGTGAGTATCTGAGTTTTTTATTCCCTTACAGAACTGTGCAAGTCAAGTGGCTGAATGGTTGATTTTTTTCTCGAACATACTGATTTTCTTTTATAAGTAAAACCCTTTTTCAGTTGTATTTTTGAACACGGCTATATTAATGGTCAGTGTGCTGCAACAACAGCCAAATAAAAATTAAAAACAAATTAAATATGCAATATGCTGCATGTTACTAGTTAAATGAAACTTATGTTCTTCACTTCTGAACCACATGCGTGTATGTTAGGGCGTGTGTGTATTTATATTATAACAATACAAATGAATATAAAACAGTTGGTTTCTTATAATGCTGAAGTGAAAAAATATACTTTATTTTAAACTTTGAATAGTAAGGTGATAATAATCAGTTTGTGGAAACTAAATCATGATGATTATTTAGCTTTTTGGCTTGAAACAAACCATAAACGTTAAATAAAGCAATTTTTAACTTATCTAAATATACAAGAACATAAATCCATAATGGTTGATACAGTAGTTTAAAATATTTCAAGTCTTGATCTCTACTGTAACAATCTGAAACATCATACTACTTATATCGTCAGTGGTTCATTTTGAATGTATTTACATTGAACATTTTCTTTTTTCATTCATTCAAAAAAAAAAAAAAAAAAGAAAGATCATCATATAACAAACAAAAATCCTTGGTTTCCTTTTTAAATAAAAATCAATACAACTATCTGTACTACCATATGTGCAAGCTTTTGTTTGTACGTATATTTTATTTTTTAGTAAATGTAAAATTGCACACCACCGAACCCAATATGGAGTGGTAAGTATTATATGTTCGACAAATTGCATAAGTATTTTAAAATACATACATATGTTTGTCGTTGTTATTTCGTATATTTCATATACATATTTTCCAGTGTAAATATATGAATATTTATCCAGGGGAATGTAACAATTTCAGTACAAGAAAGCAATGTGGTTTTTATGGTTTTTGGCATATTTTTAAGCTTTTGTTTTTATACTATTTTTAAACTGTTAAGCAGGAAATCAATGTTTAACTTTTCTGATTTTTAATAAGTCATTTCTTTTATATGGATCAACAAATATAAAGTGTGTAAGTGTAAGTGTGATAAGTGTTGCCGCGCACTGAGGTTTTGAGGTTTTCAATATATCATTCGTAATATAATGACATAACAACGTCAGCTTATAAATACCAGTAAATATTATAACTGAACTAGAACTGAACTAGAACTGAACTAGAACTGAACTAGAACTGAACTAGAACTAAACTAGAACTGAACTAGAACTGAACTAGAACTGAACTAGAACTGA
>NC_060952.1:87932714-87935368 GCF_022045245.1 Lucilia cuprina | reverse complement strand
CTTTATACTTTATACTTTATACTTTATACTTTATACTTTATACTTTATACTTTATACTTTATACTTTATACTTTATACTTTATACTTTATACTTTATACTTTATGCTTAAATTTCTTCATTTAGTTTTCTTTTAAATTACATAAGTCTACATCTACTTAACACAAAATTTTTAAGAAATTGATTATGAGAATTCTAACAAAATTTTTTTTCCATTTCATTAGACGTATGTTGTTTTAGAGAACTTCTATTAACATTTCAATTTGTCAATGCATTAGCGACGAAGCAGATATTTTATTGTTCTGTTCCAGAAAATATTTTTCGACAAATAGTTATGTATGAGTGTGCTCCATATAAATATGCATTTGAATCTATCTTTTCTACCATCCAATATATATTACAAAATAGTTTATTAAAAAATAACATAAATTTTAATATTATGTTATAATTAAATAATTGTTAATATTTTCACAAAGGAAATTTATTAGTTCATTTCCATTGTAAAATTTTTAAAATTCAATTTTAAAATATTAAAAGTATTCAATATTCGGTAAACAAACTTCTAAAAAACACAATAACAAGAAGTAACAAGTATGAATGTATAGTCGGATATTTCCGACTATATAATACCCAGCATTTAATTTATTCCTTAACCGTATTGTGTAATATTTTTACGTATTTTTGACAAAGAAAAGAGTTTTTGTACAAGAGGGCTCTTAGGGGAGTAAGGGTAAATATGGGCATATCCTTATAAATTTTGGTAGTGGAATTCACTTCTACCTTAAATTTATTTATGTAGATTTTAATCGTTTTATTATAAATTATAAGTGAATGTTGACCTTCAACCTTCATCTTCTAAAGGGGAGTTTGTATGGGGGCTAGGATCAAATGAGGCCCGATCACTATAAGAATTAGTAGTGTCATTTATCTTTTTATAAAACTAAGTTTTGCAGGTTTTCGTTTATAATAGAACATTTAACGTAAGTATGAGCCTAAAGGCCCGATTCGGGGGGTACGGTTGTATGGGGGCTAGGCGAAATAATGAACCATTTTCGATAGCGTTCGTCCATGAACCAAGAAAAGAGTATGTGCCAAATTTCATCAAATGATCTTGAAAATTGAGACCTGTAGCTTGCGCACAAGGTTCACATGGACACACAGACAGACAGACGGACGGACGGACACACAGACAGACGGACATAGCTAAATCAACTCAGAAAGAGATTCTGAGCCGATTGTTATACTTTGAGGTGGGTCTAGAACCAATATTTTTGGGTGTTACAAACATTAGCACAAACGCATAATACCCTCTCTACTATAGTGGTGTAGGGTACAAAAATATATAGCCGAACTTGCTTATTTATTATATTAGAGATATTTACGATTTTTCGATCTAATAAACATCAGCATAAAAGTTGTAGCGTACAAGCAGTCAAGTACTTAAGTTAATAAAACAGCTGTCCAATCACTTAAATACAAATAATAAAACTATTTTTTTATCCCCTAAAATACCAAACAAAAAACCACCACATTAGCCACCACAATCTGTTATAAAAACTATTATAACTAATAACTAAACATTTCCCCAAACTTACTTAAAACGTATTTGACACATTACTTGAGGAGGGTTACAGCCAACGTCAGGTCCAGCCCACACAACATGTAAACACAAACTTACCATGTGAAAGATTTTATTAAAGTCATTGAAAATTTGCAAAGTGTTAAGAGATGTCTGTCGAATGATATTATGGACATACATATGTATGCATGTATGCGTAATGATAAGTCGACAAAATGTCTGAAGACATTTTGTCATAATATCGAAAACATGGCAAGGGAAATCGTGAAAAGGGGCATGTTGATATACAAGTGACATATTTTAAGGTTGTCTTGTATTATTTTTATTTTTTCATTCATATATCTTCAAGTAACATGTTTTAGATTACAAACCATATCAAATGATATCTAAACAATATTTTATATCGCCGTTGTTGTGAAATATGTACCGAAGTGTTGTTGTGATGTACAGTGTCATTAATCTTATCGTCAAATTACTAAGAATTTGTCAAAATGCCAAAGGGCCCACTTTGTTGTACAGTTATAATATGTATTTATATGCAGTATAGAAAAATTGTGTCGGTAGGGAAAAAAATAACTGAAGTTTTTATGTTAAATAAATTATTGCTCAGTGGAACAATGTTAGACAAATATTTGAAACATTATATATTATAGGGAGATTTGAATTATTTTCCTTAAAATAAGGAAAGTACTAGCACTTTGTCATTGTAATTTTAGCGCATTACCATGAGGTAGGAGTAAAAATTGCAAATATGCAAGTTTTAGAAAATATTACACAGCTTCAATAAATATTTTGTTTTTAATGGGCAGAACTGATAAGTTAATGCTGCATTGAAAATCACAAAAAGGTTTGGAATTAGGACTGCTTTTTGAATAGTTATGGACACTGTATATAACCGGGTGGAAACTCAATAAACCTTCTTCCTCTATGACTCAGTTCTAGTCCAGTTCTACTTCAATTCTAGTTTAGTTCTAGTTCGGTTCTAGTTCAGTTCTTGTTTAGTTCTAGTTCAGTTCTAGTTCAGTTCTAGTTCAGTTCTAGTTCAGTTCTAGTTCAGTTCTAGTTCAGTTCTAGTTC
>NC_060952.1:87930149-87932614 GCF_022045245.1 Lucilia cuprina | reverse complement strand
ATAACTAAATAACTAAATAACTAAATAACTAAATAACTAAATAACTAAATAACTAAATAACTAAATAACTAAATAACTAAATAGCTAAATAACTAAATAACTAAATAAAATAACAGTCGCAATTTTCAGGATAATTGAATAAAATTTGACACAAGCGCTTTTTTTCGAAGACCATGGCTATCGAAAATTATTAAAATTGGTTTATTACGTCACCTCCTCAGAAAACTGGAATGGTATCAATTCACTTATGAATACTTATGGCTATTTGGAGCAATAGATTATTAATACATGAAAAGTCATATTGGTTAACTATAAGGAATTGATAACGAGAAGGCTCATCAGAATGATCAAGTACCAGGTAAGTTTAATTGAACGTTGGACACACTAGGACAATAATAAAAAATGAGCAAAGGATTCAGAAAAAAAACTCTAATATACTTTTATATTCATTCTCAAGCTTTTGTCGAACATAAATTCAGTTATTTTAATTGTATAAATGATTAAAGATATCAGATATCAGATATAACTTCGAACGATAATATATTCTAAGAGCACTCTATATGAGTTTCTCAACAGTTTCACGAAAGGAGAGAGTTTTATCTCTTTATCACCTAGTGTAAAATTTGCCACAAACTCTTCCATATTTTTGCGGAAAACATGAAAAAAATTTTACAATTTATAATCGTAAATTAAAAAGATTATCCCATAAAAAATGAACAAAGTTTATACTTGCTTTTATTTAAAATAAATTGGAAATTGGGTCACATACAAGGGAACCCAAAACCCTTAAAAGACACTCCCATATCTATGAAATGTATTTTAATATTTTAATTTAAATAAAATTTATTGAACACTTAAAGCGTTGTCTTTCGATATTAAAGTTTATGACTTTATAATAATGGTTTTAGAGGTAAACATAAAATACAAGCAATATCAGTTGAAAAACAATTTTCTTTAAATTGTTTAAATATTGATTATTGACAAATATTCTACAATAGAATTTCTCCCCAGGTTCCATTATTTTCTTGACTAAACTAATACATATATAAAACCCTTTTTTATGATAAAAAAAAACATTGTTGTCAAAAAATAAAAAACAAACCAATTGCAAAGGGATAAGAAAAATATATTAAATAAACATAAAATCAACAACTTTATTCTACATTCATACAAAAAGCTATAGAAATCCACATATATACGTACACATGTATGTACATTTAAGTTCGTAAACATTATAATGCAAGGTAAAAAGTTGTAAAAGTATTAACATTAATAAATATCGAAAAGTGTGTCAAACAGGGATATTTTAACACTTTCAATCGAACTACTAACATCATAATCATCATCATCATCACCGTCATTGTCAAACTTAATTTAAAAGACCTTCTGCCAACTACCAACAACACCTTTTCTACCACCACTCTAATATTCCATTAAAGGCTATATATTTTTTTCTGTTACTAGAGTTTTCTACATTTCCCGCTAAAAATGTACGTGAGTTGAAGTGTTTGTACTTACTATGTATTTACGACTTTTTATACATGTTATTAAAATAAAAATCTTAAGGTATTAACGTTAAAGGATTTTGTGGTTATTTACTTAAGAAAATATAAAAATAACGTAGAAAATGTTTACTTAACTTTTTCCTGCTACTTTTGCTTATCGCCATTTTTTTTCTTTGTTAAAGATTTACTCAAGTTTAATTGAAGGGGGAAGGGGCTGGAAGGTTAGGTTATAAAACGAACGACAAGTATAGAAACAAAATTTTAAGGTGTTATACTTAGGGCCGAGTCGAAAAAATGTGACATTGTTAGAGTGTCCTACATTAAAGGGGGGTATGGGGTATGTTTTGTTGTATTATGTAAAGTTAATGTCAAATGTTAAGAAATTTTAGTTGGCGATAAATTTTAAACTTATTTTGTTAAAAATACATTTATTTCTGATATTTCATTAAAACTCAAATTCAGAAAATTAAGATTGTTAAAGGAAAAAAAATCATTTAAAAGAAAATTCCACTGTCTGGTTTTTATCAAACTACCTTTAGAAATTACGACCAAGACAATGAGTTTCTAAACATGCAGTGAATGATAAATGCAGTGAACACTACATGACAATAGTATTTACAAGATACAATATCCTTAGAAATTACGTCCAGGATACTGAGTTTCTGAAAAAAGGACGATAATACTTTCAGTGAATAATATACATATGTAGTTTTTTGCCAACAACATAAAAATCCAAGTTAAAGCATTAAACATTTAATTTAGTTTAACATTTTGTTACCGAAAAGATTACTATTCAATCTATAACTAGAACTTGTGTGAACTTGAACTAAACTTGAAATGAACTTGAACTTTAATTGAACTAGAACTGAACTAGAACTGAACTAGAACTGAACTAGAACTGAACTAGAACTGAAATAGAACTGAACTAGAACTGAACTAGAACTGAACTAGAACTGAACT
>NC_060952.1:87926597-87930049 GCF_022045245.1 Lucilia cuprina | reverse complement strand
TTTAGTTATTTAGTTATTTAGTTATTTAGTTATTTAGTTATTTAGTTATTTAGTTATTTAGTTATTTAGTTATTTAGTTATTTAGGTATTTAGTTATTTAGTTATTTAATTATTTAGTTATTTAGTTATTTAGTTATTTAGTTATTTAGTTATTTATTTATTTAGTTATTAAGTTATTTAGTTATTTAGTTATTTAGTTATTTAGGTATTTAGTTATTTAGTTATTTAATTATTTAGTTATTTAGTTATTTAGTTATTTAGTTATTTATTTAGTTATTAAGTTATTAAGTTATTTAGTTTAGTTATTTAGTTATTTAGTTATTTAGTTATTTAGTTATTTAGTTATTTAGTTATTTAGTTATTTAGTTATTTAGTTATTTAGTTATTTAGTTATTTAGTTATTTAGTTATTTAGTTATTTAGTTATTTAGTTATTTAGTTATTTAGTTATTTAGTTATTTAGTTATTTAGTTATTTAGTTATTTAGTTATTTAGTTATTTAGTTATTTAGTTATTTAGTTATTTAGTTATTTAGTTATTTAGTTATTTAGTTATTTAGTTATTTAGTTATTTAGTTATTTAATTATTTAGTTATTTAGTTATTTAGTTATTTAGTTATTCAGTTATTTCGTTATTTAGTTATTTAGTTATTTAGTTAGTTAGTTAGTTAGTTAGTGAGTTAGCTAATTAATTAGTTATGGATATTCAACTAAAAGATTGTTTAAAACCTGCTAATATTTTCTGCATGTCGTTATATTTGTTCATGGACGTATACGCAATATTTTCTCTAACTTACAACTTTTAATACTTATGCGCCCTGTATTCAGCTTAACACTTTAAAATTAAGGTTTCTCAAATGAAACCGGGTGCACACTTTACTGAGCGCATAGGTTGCCTTCACCAAAAAACTTATAATAAAAAAGGTTGCAATGGCAACCAGTACATTAAGAAACATTTTCCACTTAACAATTTCCATTGTGTTAAATTTTTCTGCTTTTACTTGCTTACGTTTGTGTCTTTAAGTTAACTAAGAAAATGCCACAGCAACGTAAAAAATTACGTGAACATTACTCAGCAGTCAAAAACTCCAGGAAATGTATAAAACATATATGTTTGTTATGTTCTTAAAACTCTTCCAGTTTTTTATTCCAGGTAAAGATTTTAATTTTTCTTTATTGAGGTCTTTTTTTCCTTTTCATTTTTCATTATATTTTTTCTCGTTTTTGTTCATTTACTGCCATCTTGCTGTGCAAAAATGTAATTTCGTTGTACCCTTAAATTAACCGCATGTAATTATGTCTTGTAGAAAATTGCTTAATAGGTTTTAATGAAATTGTCTGACAAGGTTTTAGTGTCAAAGACATGCATCCTTAGAAAAATAAATGAAGAAATTTTAATAAAATAATAAATATTTAATTGGGGAATGAAATATGGGGAAAAGTGCTTATTATGTATTTATAAAAAATGTTACATACCGAATGACATTTAAATTGCTTAAGACTACATAATTTATGCAACTAATGTTGCAGATTTTACACCCCCCTCAGGAATATTAATTGTAAAATTTTAAGAAACTACTTCCAAGAAATTTAATTTTCCAAGATCGCTATGAAAAAGCTTCCACAAATAGTTACACTGTAAATGATTATTATATATATAGTCTAACATGTTGACCATTCACTTTATTTTAAATAATATATTGGCAGCATAAAATATTTTATGCCAATATATTATTTTTTAAACTTTTTAAAATATATGTATGCTTTTTTTTTACTTTTTTTAACTTTTCTTTTTTTAAATCAAATCTCTAAACCCAAGACATTCTTAAGCTTGCGTTTATGTTTTGGGACTTAACATATACATTAACAATAAATATATACATATATACAAATAAACTTACAGCAGAACAGCAGCAAATACATACCAATGGAAAATGATACTATAGAGATATGAGTTTGTATATAAGTGTGAGTTTAAACACATACATTTGTAGATATTATAGCCTTTGGGAGAAGTCTATTATATGCGGTTAACTGGTTGCTTTCTTGGGTTTAAAACAATAGACTCTGACTGTTGGCTGCGTTTACACACATCTACGTTATGACAGTTAGTCAGTGAGTGTTTGTATACCAGTGGGAAAGTTGTGTTTTATTTTTTGCTGGTCTAAGGCTTAAAGTCAAAGGATTAAACTGCCATATGCATTGGACAATTTTACGTGCATACATTTATCCTTCTGTACACACTAATACGCTAAACTCATACATATGCATACATACATATACATATAATAATTTAAACTAATAAATGTTGTCATAAATATACAAACTTAAGTTTTATAGCTGTATAGTTTAGTATTAGTTGTTGCTTCTGTTGTTTGTTTTTTTTTTTCTTCTTTCATATTCCTGTATCTTTAGTTCACTACCATCTTACTTCTAGACAAAAACTGTTTGGCTTTTCCCCTTAAGAGTTCAATCCTTTAGCTGTGTGTGGATATGTCTGCATATGTATATGTATGCATGTCTATTTTGGTGTCTTAAGTCATTTAACTTTATTATTTTGCATAGCTTGTGGTATTTGTGGCAAATTTTATTATATATGTACATATGTATACACATAAATGTGTGTTTATGTGCTGTTATATTTAAGGAGGCTTGTCTTGAAATTGTTGTTGCAAAATGGAAATATAGAAGTTTTATTTTTTGATTCTTTTTAACAAAACTAAAATGTTCTTACTCTTTAAATCAATAAAAATCTCTTGTTCGCTATAAATAAAAGATACTTTTCAAAACTTTTTCCTCAGCCCTCTTCGATAAATAAATATGTCTATACATAGAAGTTTAGACATATGCTAAAATAAATATTAGGTTAGTTCCTAGTTCTATCTTAAACATTAAATTAATAAATTAATTTAATTTTAATATTAAGTATATAATTACAAATATTAAAGAAATTAATGGAAAATTCTAATATAATAATTGTTAAAAATATAGATTTTTGTTTTTTTGAACCGCCCATGTATGCATGTATTTATGTTTAAAGGACTCTTAGCTTATATAAGTATACAACCTTTTGCTAGATTATAAGGAAATGTTTTCTTCTTGTTCTACCAAAACTTTAAGTTATGATTTATAATAACAATTATTTAAAAACGTTTTTTTCTTGTCTTTCTGTCTCTATATCTCCCTACTAAAAATAAACTTTGAAATTTTAATACAATGAACATATATGGAAGCTGCATTTATCTATTTTAAGGAAAATTTATAATTTCCTCCTCGTAATACAAGTATTGGTTAGTAGAAAGTGTGAATATATTACTTTTACTCAATAGTTTTACGTTTAATCAATAGTTATACTTTATACTTTATACTTTATACTTTATACTTTATACTTTATACTTTATACTTTATACTTTATACTTTATACTTTATACTTTATACTTTATACTTTATACTT
>NC_060952.1:87920522-87926497 GCF_022045245.1 Lucilia cuprina | reverse complement strand
AACTAGAACTGAACTAGAACTGAACTAGAACTGAACTAGAACTGAACTAGAACTGAACTAGAACTGAACTAGAACTGAACTAGAACTGAACTAGAACTGGGCTAGAACAGAACTAGAACGATCTACATAAAAATAAAACACAGAATAACAAATTGATATGAAACAGTCCGAAAATTATTTTAAATATATGATTCTTGTTAAGATTTGACTAATCAGAATGTAATATCCTTATTTATTTATTTATTTATTTATTTTTTTATTTATTTATTTATTTATTTATTTATTTATTTATTTATTTATTTATTTATTTATTTATTTATTTACTTATTTTTTAAAATATTTACTATTATATTTGTTAACAATATTTAAACGTTATTGAAAAGGACTTAAAAATATCATAAACCAAACAGGAGAAAAAATTACAAAATACTTGAAAAAAGGGTAAATTGTTAGAACTAATAGCAAAGTTCGAAAAGAGAGAAATAAATTTTAAATAATATTTATATTTGTACACCAGTTAGAGTATCTAATAATGAATTTTCTTCCATCAATTTCTTTTCCTGCTTTTACTAAATTTTAAATAAAAATAGAACAAGTTTAGAAGTTAAAAGATGATACATATAGCATCAGTAGAGGAGACAAAAAATAACTCAAAAGAAAAAACTAATAAAGTTAGAGTAAAACTAACACAATTTGCACTTAACATAGTAAATGTGTTTATTTTTTCTCCCTGAATCATACCTTTCTTTTTATTAAACTTTGTTTTTTCATTGTCTCTCTGTTGCTTTAACAACATGTAGCAAAACTGTTTAACCTGGTTATTTTCCTGGGACATAATAGATTTAGAATAACAACAAATAGAAACCGAGATAGGAAAGTACAGAAAACAACATTGTAATTGTTGGTGTTGAAATTGAAATAGGTGACTAAAAAGATTGGCATGCTGTGCAATTGATTTTTTTTGAAGCTGGTTAAATGTAAATGATCTTAAATATTGTATTTCTGGGGGAAAATGTAAATAAATTTTTGAATCGATATAAGATTCATTCTTCACATTTATTGCGAACTTAAAACCACTTTAAATCTCGAAATATTAAAATATTTAAAATTTCGTTTCGTCAAAAAACCCTTTAAAAATCTTATTTTAATATTTCTTTTAGTGTTAAAAGCATGACAAATTTTCTGTCAAATCTACTTTATCCCAATAACAATCTCTCTAACGGAAATGAATATTTGTCATGAAAAATACCTGTCTGATTTGTGTACAGTAAATATGTACATATACATATGTACATTGTATGTATTTATATCCTCTTTTGTGTCTCACATGTATTTTTATTAAAATGCATTGAATAATCACATTTAATAAACATCAATATTTCATTTCAAATAAAATAATAAGACTTTTTCGTTATTAAACCGCTATATGGAGCAGATGGGTATATGAATAATTTTTTTCCCAGAAATAAATTTTACCTTGCAAATTTGTATTTAGTCAAAGTAACTAGAATGTAAAAACACATACAAGCTATGTATAATGTATGTGCTTTAAATTGATTTAATTTAAAATTTAAATACTTTCTACACAACATATGAAACTAAATAAGAACTAAAACTAAACTAGACCTCTAACTGAAATAGAAATGAACTAGAGCTGAACTATAACTGAACAAGAACTAGAACTGAACTAGAACTAGAACTGAACTAGAACTAGAACTGAACTAGAACTGAACTAGAACTGAACTAGAACTGAACTAGAACTGAACTAGAACTGAACTAGAACTGAACTAGAACTGAACTAGAACTGAACTAGAACTGAACTAGAACTGAACTAGAACTGAACTAGAACTGAACTAGAACTGAACTAGAACTGAACTAGAACTGAACTAGAACTAAACTAGAAATGAACTAGAACTAAACTAGAACTTTTACTGGAACTAAAACTATTTCTGAAACTATAACTATGTTACGTTATGTATAAACTTTTATGGTGGGAGCCATGCTGAAGCACAAAATACAACTCACAGAGCTTAAGTTTACTATACTTCATAAGCTTCGTGGTTCGTTGAATTTTTCTTTTAAACTGACAGTAACATAGAAAAATTTTAATAGACAGAAAAATCAGAAATCTAAACTTCAACTTAAAAACAAATTGCTGCTTGGTAATAGTAAGATCATTTCATTTGCGGTTTATGTTAATAATGAAGGAAAATAAAATGTAAAATAACTATGTTTTTGTGTGTAGAAGGTATACGGAGATATTTTTTGATGGCCTACATTAGGTTGTAGTAGACATATTATGGTGGAGATGGATCAACTTGCAAAAGAATTGAAGTTATTAATATGCAAAGAAGTTAGAAAATGTTTATAGAATACTACAATTAACATCATGGCCGAAGTTAGTGTTATATTTAACGAATATTGCTTAAAACCGTTTTAAATCATATCTCTAGCATTTATGCTATCATTTACAGTTTTGCTTAACTGGTGTAGGATATTACATAATCGCACTATATAGTTATTTTAAAAAACTACGTTTTTTTTTCATTTTTATTTCTTTTTTAATTTGTTTGAATTTTACATTTATAGAAATCCAGTATATTGGGTTCGTTGATTTTGGTTTTGCTTGAATAATTTCAGACATTGGTCGTCTTGAACAGAAAATAAGAAAAAGGAAACAAAGCAACAGCAACCAAATTTACTATGAAAAAAAGGTTGGTTGGTTGGTTTGCTTGGCTGGATGGTTGGTTGGTCGGCCGGTCGGTCGGTTAGTTGGGTTTGGCTCATAACCAAAGATTTGCTTACTTAAAATACTATACGAAAAAAATCACAAGAAATGTAGAATATAAAACAAAAATATGTTTTAAGAATTTGTCTAACGTATGGTCAACTAATGCTAGGTAGAATAAGGATTTTTTAATAGAATGCCAAGAAAAAATAAGTAAAAAAGACAGATTTTTTTTGAAAGCTATTTCCACTCAAACCTTTTCTGCACAGGCCTGATGTGTCTTTTATATATAATTTATTTTTGTTCAGTATTTTTCGGACATTTACATAATTTCAATAATAATATGCAAAACATATTTTTATTTAAGATTTTTTTTTGCATTTCTACTTTAAGGATTTTTCTGTAGCTTGTTAAGCTTGATTTTACTATTTATTTTTCAAGGATTTTTTTTGATTTAGTTTTGCCTTCACATTTTTAAGGATTTAAGATTTATTTTTTTTATTTTTTAAAATCCATAAACATTACTAATAGAAATGTCTTTATTTGTAAAAGTTTATAAAAGGCCTTGGTTTGTTATTTGAAATCCATAATAAACATGTTAATATGTCTTAATTTTATTATTTATTTTCTACGTATATAAATTGTATTAAAATAAATATATTTTTAATATTTTTGGTTATTTAACTAAAAGATTAAGTTGTTATATTTTTAATATTATTGTTATTGCTATATATCTTTATTTTTACTGCTGTCTCTTCTTTAATATTTTGTGGGTTGAAGGCAAATTTAATGCTTTTCTTCACCATATAATATGATATGCCATGCCATGATTGTTGACTGTTTCCAGTCTAAATGCTTGCTCATATATGAGGGAGGTATGTTTTCTTTTTTCATTTTTTTTGTAACTTTATATGAATTTATTTATGTTAAGCTTTTTCATAAATTTCCATACAATTTAATGCTTCAGTACACAATATTTCTTATTCACACAAAAATAACATCATCGTCGTCATCGTCATCATCATCATTATTATCTTCTTTGCCTTCATCTTCATCATTGTCATTATCAACAACTTTATTATAACATGTTTAGGTTTTAGATAAAAAAAAAGTTGAAGAAATATAATAAAAATTTACTTCTTCATTGACTTTAAGTTTTTGGATTTTTATTAAGTTTTCTTGCAAAAATCTTTGTTTAGTTAATAAATTCGATAAATTTAAAAAGTAGTTTAGTTTTAGTAAGGTCGAATCGAAGTTAACGTTTGTGAAACTTTAAAAAGGTAGAAATGCTTTAAGAGAATTTATTAGTATTGAGCTAAAGCTGTTCGAAACTAAAACGTGAATAACAGGTTGAACTGTAGAGTGGATTATAGACGTGCAGATCGATGGTCTAGTCAGACGGAACTAGTGGAATAACTAACGAACTTACTAGTTCAGTTCTAGTTCAGTTCGAGTTCAGTTCTAGTGCAGTTCTAGTTCAGTTCTAGTTCAGTTCTAGTTCAGTTCTAGTTCAGTTCTAGTTCAGTTCTAGTTCAGTTCTAGTTCAGTTCTAGTTCAGTTCTAGTTCAGTTCTAGTTCAGTTCTAGTTCAGTTCTAGTTCAGTTCTAGTTCAGTTCTAGCACGGTAAAAAAATATTTCGAATGGTCCCCTACCACCGATTGAAAATTCTGACTTCAATTTAATGTTTGGACCTGATTTTGGCCTGATTTTGGTGTAGAGTGTTTTTGGTTCACAAAATATTAACCAAAAATTTTTTCTTATTTAATTTTAATAATTTAACTGCAGAAACCCATTTCGAAGGGATTGCAAGGAATTGATCTGGATTTGGGGAGTAATTCCTCAAAAAAATTACACCACTGGACACTCTATTGTACTTATATAGGCCGTTATTTTAATAGTTCATAAAGTTTTCGATAGAATTTGTATATATTACTCACTGAAAAGTAGGTTCTTATGTAAACGTAAGAAATTACCAAATTTTCGATTCGTATATAGATTTCGTAAACATTTTAATATCTAAAATTCTGAAAAGCTTTTTTTCTGAATCGGCTGAGGATCAATACAATACCAGCTTATACATTTGCATATAAAATGATTTTCTTTTTTACAAAATACATGGCATAGATTTTAGTTTAGCAAAGAATTTAATTCAGGGATTAAATCCCAATCAAAATATCTATAATTTAGAATAAATAACAGATGCAGTATAATATATATAAATATTCCAATACATTTGTAGTAATTTTTAAAAATAAATTAAAACAATTAAAATTTATGCTTATGTTAGTTAATATTACTAACAGGAATGTTGTAATATTATCTCCAATGACGACACATCTATTGGAGTGAATTTAATTGTACATAATTAACATATTAACTAGTAAATTGAGATTATTGATGCCAGGTGCTTTTAATACCATGTTTTTATTTTTACCCACACTTTATACTATATATTTAAATACAAATATAAAATGTTTATGCAAATATATATTTCTCATTGCAATTGTTTTTCATAGAAGTCTATTGGGTATTTACAAATTGGTTCTTCGTTACTATAACGTTTTTAACTCTCAAGCAAACATGACTGAATATGAAACAGACAATAACTGTTATAGATGCTTACATTGTTTCAATTTATACATACAATTGGCAACCTTCAGTCTGTAAAATTGTAAATTTGCTATAGGTACATACTACATTTAATTGCTACATTTTATTTAATTAATATTAATTATGGTTTCAATGATTTTTTCCCATTGTTAATACATTTTTGTAAAAAATGTATAAACAATTATTTACACACTAATAAAGGATAATATATAGCAGCAGCTGTAAAATGTCTGTATATGAAATAAAAATGTTCCTATAACATCAAGGTTTATGTTTTGGCACTGGTACTTTATTAGTCCCAAAACGCTTCAACTACAAGGTTTAAAAATGAAACTAAAGAAAAAAGACTGTTACAACTATGCTCTGCTATACATACATAACTTTAAAAGGTTTCAGAAACAAAGAAATTGTTGTATGTAAATTGGAAAGAGAACTTTTGTAAGTGGGTAGTGTCAATTATCGACAGAAGGTAGGAATTATAAAAAAATTTCTTAACAATATAGTTTTAATTCAGTTCTAGTTCAGTTCCAGTCCAGTTCTAGTTTAGTTCTAGTTCAGTTCTAGTTCAGTTCTAGTTCAGTTCTAGTTCAGTTCTAGTTCAGTTCTAGTTCAGTTCTAGTTCAGTTCTAGTTCAGTT
>NC_060952.1:87918910-87920422 GCF_022045245.1 Lucilia cuprina | reverse complement strand
CCATAGTCTGGTCTATGGTCTTGTCTATAGTCTAATCTATAATCTAGTCTAGTCTATAGTCGAGTCTACAGTCTAGTCTATAGTGTAGTCTATAGTCTAATCCATAGTCTAGTCTATGCTGCAGTCTTTCGTATGGTTTTTTGTCTGATCTATAGTCTTGTATAGATTATATACTACTCTGTGGTATAGTCTAATATATATTTAAATCTATAGTGAATATAATAAATGACAATTGGTTTAGAACCTAAAATGTACTATTTTGTTTATATGTTATTCTACAATTACAATTTTTCATGCCTGCCTTATGTTATATAAACTGCAGCATACTGTATTAAACAATTAACCTGGGCGTATGATTCATATTTTTTGATAAATGTATGCATAAAGTATTCGTTATTTAACTATCTAGTCTAGTCTATAGTGTAGTCTATAGTCTAGTCTATACTCTAGTCTATAGCCTAGTCTATAGTCTAGTCTATAGTCTAGTCTATAGTCTAGTCTAGTCTATAGTCTAGACTGTAGTCTAGTCTATAGTCAGTCTATAGTCCAGTCAATTGTCTAGTCTATAGTCTAGTCTTTAGTCTAGTCTATGGTCTAGTCTATGGTCTTGTCTATAGTCTAATATATAATCTAGTCTAGTCTATAGTCGAGTCTACAGTCGAGTCTAAATTCTAGTCTATGGTCTTGTCTGTAGTCTAATCTATAATATAGTCCAGTCTATAGTCGAGTCTACAGTCTAGTCTATAGTGTAGTCTATAGTCTAATCCATAGTCTAGTCTATGCTGCAGTCTTTCGTATGGTTTTTAGTCTGATCTATAGCCTTGTATATATTATATACTACTCTGTGGTATAGTCTAGTATATATTTAGTTCTATAGTGAATATAATAAAAGGCAATTGGTTTAGAACCTAAAATGTACTATTTTTTATTTCTATTTATTTTTCATTTATTCATTAATAATCTACAAGCCCTTCATTGGCCAAAATCGATTACATAGATATATATGAGTAAGACAAAAGTTATAATAAGACTTATAATAAAAATAATAAAGTAAGTATATATGTATATTCTAATAATTTTCATGCAAAAATAAAAAAAAATTATAAAAAAACCTTAAATAAGCTTTACCTGTCACCCGAAGTTGCACAACTAATATAAACTATATAATTATTTGCCATAATACAAAATAAATAAACTATAACCATTGTTGTAGATATGATTACATATTATAAATTGTTCAATACCATGCTTCGAAATTTCACTACACTTCCAGAAAATTTCCTTTCATCATATGGAATATATGTGTTCCATAGCCTACATACCCTGACTGTAAATGACCTTTGGATATACAATGTGTTAACTAAATATTCTGACTCACCAAATTTTAGTACCTCAAAAAAGAACAACAGTAAGCGCATATTAACAAAGCTTTCAAAATTGGTCTCTAAAAAATCAAATACATAGGTAGTTACATGTGAAGTAATACTTAACCCATACACAAATCTTATTATT
>NC_060952.1:87909428-87918810 GCF_022045245.1 Lucilia cuprina | reverse complement strand
AGACTATAGACTAGACTATAGACTAGACTATAGACTAGACTATAGACTAGACTATAGACTAGACTATAGACTAGACTATAGACTAGACTTTCGACTATAGGCTAGAATATAGACTAAACTATAAACTGGACTACAAATGTACTCAACGGAAGACCATATTTTAGTTTCTATTATCTTGCTATCGTTAGAGTTATTTGATAAAAGGACATGGATAAAAAAAATTCTTCTTTTTTGTGTCGAATTAAATAAAATTATCTTTATAAGCTTTAAAAACCCAATATAATTAAAATAAGTTAAAATTTATAAATAGCATATTAATATTACGTTGTTATTCCTCTCTTGAACTTCTTGCAAATCCCTTTATGGCAAAATATCTCTTTAATCATAATATTTGATCCCTTGAAAATAATAATTTAATGTTTTCTATTCCCAAAAGTAAATTTATTTTATTTATCTTAAGTAACGCCCATCATATAGTCATATTTCGTAGTTTTTTTTTTCCTAGAAACACTATAATAACCAACTAATTAATTGTAGCAAATAAATCAGAATAATAAGGACATAAATAAAAATAAATAGAAACCGTGTCTTTAAATTACTAAATAGTCATTTTTAAATGTTTCTCGGGGTTTTTTTTCCATCATAAATACTTATTTGCCACAATTTAATGGTCTCCTCTTTATAACAAAATTTTCTAGATTTTATTTGTTGTTTTTGTTGTTCTTATTCATTTGTTTTACTTTATTTTTGTGTGCTATTTTATTTTGTTTTTAAGAAGGATTATTATTATTAATAAAAAAAAAACATTTGTGATGTACGGGGAAAAACTTCATTAATTTCTCATTTAATACGCATAAATCCCATGCGGCTGGCAAAACGATAACATAGATACTAACACTCATATACAAACACATACTTATTTATGTATGTATGTGTTAAGAAAAAATCGCTTTAGATAACTGATTATTATGTTGTTGTCGTCGTTGTTGTTTTTGTTTTTATTATTTAGCTAAACTTTTACAGAATGTATTTATTTGTTGTTTCTACTTATATCGTCCATTGTCTTAGTGTTGCAAGTTCTCATCGTCATCATCGTTTTGTACATACAGTTTAGTAGTCAGTGTCGACGTTGTTGGTATTATCGTGAAAGACTTTGTACTCGTCGTCATTTTGACTCAAATAAAGTTGTTTGTTTTACTTTTGGACATTTGGTAATTTATTACGATTCCACACCAACACCAGCATTAAAAATAAAAAACTGTGTGTAAAGAAAAACTTAGAAAAACCTCTCAAGTAACTCGCAAGTTTTTCAGTTTCTTTTTTTATTTTTTTTTTTAATAGAATATGAAAAAGACACCAAAAGCACCACCCATCTAACAGTCATTACAGCCCACACACACACACACACACACTTATTTATGTAGTTTGTTTTTTTTTAGAAAAAAGTAGTCAACATTGTATTTGTATGAATAAGTGTGTATGTATGTATATTTATATACTTTAGTTGTTAGGTTTCACGTTCGGTCATGGTCAGTATTTTTCACTAATAAACTCTGGAAGGATTAATTTTGTGATTTATTGCTCATAGTTAAATTGTGGTGGGAAATAATCGAAGTTTTTTTTTAATGAAATGTTAACGAGGGTAAACTAAAAATTGCCTATAAAAAATAAAAAAATATTTTATGACTCTTTTTTTCCAAAATATTATAAAAACTAAAAAACTAAAACAAATATGAATGAATAGTAAGGCATTACCGACCATATGATACCCTACACCAATTAGTACGTAAAAAATGCGAATTATTAAATAAGAAATAAGCATTTGATTTGTTTTTTTATTTTTTGCAAAAAAAGAGATTTTTTACAAGAGGGCTTAAAGGGGAGTAGGGAAAAATATGAGCCTATCCTATCCTGGGCCTATCTAAATGTTGGTAGAGAAAACCAAACTGCTTTAAAGTTATTTATGTAGAATTTAAAAGTTTTATTAACGTTTTCTGAAGGGAGTTTGTATTGGGTATAGGGTCATATGAGGCCCGATCATTACACTAATTGGTAGTGTCATTAAAAGTTCTATAAAACTAACATTTGCTGACTTTTCTTGACAAAATAGAACATAGGGCTAGGCGAAACAATGGACAGATTTTATCCATTTTCAATAGGTTTCGTCCTTATTCCAAAAAAAGAGTGTGTGCCAAATTTCATCGAATTATCTTAAAAATTGCGACCTGTACCTTGCGCACAAGGTGTACGTGAACAGCCAGCCAGACGGATGGACGGACAGACGACTCAGAGAACGATTCTAAGCCGATTGGTATACTTTAAGATAGGTATAGGACGAATATTTTTGTATGTTACAAACATCAGTACAACCGGCATAATACCCTTCCCACTAAAGTGGTGTAGGTTATAATTAATTAATGAAAAAAGTATAAAAGTTTCTTTAAAGCTTTATCGACAAGTATAAAAGTAATCTTCTGGTATCTCTGTGAAGAATACGGCGTATGTGTATCTAATTGTCATCATAATAACTGTAGTGATTTTCACACTGAAACATTTGCTATAATATTAGCTTGTAGGGAACTAAATAACCTCAACATGCGGCACTTCTCGCGCTTACACTTCATTATTATTTATCCTTCTGTCAAGACTGTCGCCTGTCTGACATAATCATAGTTGGGTCCGTGCCAATAGGGAGTATTATGGAAATGAACAGGTAGATGAATTTAACAGAAAATTTTGTGCTCTTGATATCTCCAATGCAGTTTCAATAGCTACTTCATTAGGTATGCAGTATGAGCAGGTTATAGTGGTCCTCATTTAATGAGAAACTCACGAGACACCTTATTTAACAAAGTAGGCGGGCGGACACTGTGTGGTAGGGAGACACGCAAGTCGGTTTGGGCTTCCCATTAAATCACTGTTGCCGTTGCAATGGAAGGGAAAAGAAAGAAACAGTCTTACATATTCTCTTCAGTACTCTGGCCGCTAAGAAAAACTGTTGTCATAACAGTTACTTTATGAAAAAAAGCCTTTCTCATAAAAAGATGTGAAAACTTTTAATAAAAAAATATTATAAAATTAAAAAATATTATAAAATATAAAAGCTTTTCTAGAAAAAGCTTAAAATAAATGTTTTTTATTAAAAAATATAAAACTCTTTTGGCAAAAAGAATAAAAGCTTTTAAAGAAAAGAAAAAAAATTTTTAGTAAAAAAGAATGAGTTATTTTTAGTAAAAAAGAATTAAAGCTTTTTTAATAAAATATATAAATATATTATATTTTGAACGTTATTTTATAAAAAAAACCAGTAAAAACTATCATTACCATGTAGGAAGTTAAAATGCTAAAATTTACTTACACAATAGCATTTTAAGTCCTTATTTTAACACGATGATGTCAATGGAGGCAAGTACTTACCACAAACGATTACGTGTAATAACAAAAAGTAGTTATTATAAATTACATGAATAAATGTATCTTCACTGACAAGATGACTAATGAATTAGAAAGTATTTATATAACACATTATTAGTAAGACCTTATTAGACTACTTCTATGTAATCTAGACCATATGTAGTAGTCATTGAAAAGTACGTTGTTAGGTAAGTAATTACAATTGAAAGCCGTTACCCAGTTTTTGCTGGGAAACTATAAATTGCTTTTAAAATGATAAAAACTTTGTATAAAAAAATTACAAAATGTACAATTTTTTTTTACTATGTAACTCAGAACAAATTTCACAATCAAAATTTTGTATCTGATAAGTAGAAAATAAATACAAAAGAATTAACAATCACTCACTTTTTGTCGTCATTTTGCCTCTCTTTTAATATAAATTTATTTTAAATGAAAGAGAATCGTACAAAGAAGATCTACTTATTTAATTAAACAAAACAGTGCTAAGATTCTTGTTTTGTCTTTGATAAAATAAATTCTCGCAAAATAAAATAAAAGGAAAGCGAAAAAAGAAAGGAAACACTCCTTTCAGTTTCATCTGGTAAATTGAATTATTTTGCTGTGTAGTAGCAAGTAAGTAGTAGTAAATACATGGTTTTCTTTTACATTTTTTTTGTAGTTTATAATTTATTTATTTTAATTTCAGCCACAATATTTACATTTAACTACAATTTAGATTGCAAAAGTCGTATATAAAAGATAAAGAAAATTGAAACGTAATGAAAGATTTTTTACTAAATTCTTGTATATATACAAAACAATTCTTCTGTTTTCTCTAGTTTTACAAACAAATCAAGTAATTTTAATTTATTTTCTCCTAAAAATCTATTGCTAAATAAACAACTTAAAAATAGCATCAAAATTAAAGTTAACAACTTTACTACCTGTCTTCAAAGTTTCTTGCTTCCAAAGAAATGTAGCGAAATAATGAATTGAAAAATGGTTAAAGAAAAAAAGAGGATAAATAAAACAATATCAAGTGGGATGAAGCGTGTGAAGAAAAAGTGCAGCAAAAAGCGAAAACACAAACAGGCATATATTTCTAGTGTCAGATTAATCAATTGGATTTTCTTTCAACCAAAAGTGTTGTGCGAAGAGTAAACGTATAAAAATAAACTTGAAAAAGTTTTTTGAAAATTTAAACAGATGTAAAAATTTATTGAATTTTTATGTTTGTTTTCAATAATGGATATATAGTTGAAAGTCGAAAATCAATTTATTTAATTCAATTTAATTGTTAAAGGTATATGAAAATTAATGTAAACAAAAAAATTAAAAAAGCTTGTATTATCTATTTAATACTATTTTTCAAATGCTTTTTATATGTGTGCAAATTTGAACAAAACATATGTGATTTCTGTTATGTGATTAGATTTTTCGCAGAATGGGCGCCTAGATCGTCTCAGAATCGAATTATGTGTAAAAAGCGGAATGACAAATACAATTCACCTTCCATCTTTGTTGATGGTTGGTATAAAACAAATTAAGTAGCTGATGCAAACATACATATTTTTCTGCTTAATTTAAACATGGTATACATATATCATTATAAAAGCCTCAGTTTCCACTTTTCAATCTGCTGAGATATTTAAAATAGTCACTGACTTACAAGTGCCAAATCTAATACTTTGTAGGTATTTGGAAAGTTTTGTTTATTTTTTATTAAATTATTCGAATAAAAACTTTTATTCGTTATTCGTTCGAATAATCTATTAACTTTTAAAATTCAGTCGACTATTACCTATCTATCTATCTATCTATCTATCTATCTATCTATCTATCTATCTATCTATCTATCTATCTATCTATCTATCTATCTATCTATCTATCTATCTATCTATCTATCTATCTATCTATCTATCTATCTATCTATCTATCTATCTATCTATCTATCTATCTATCTATCTATCTATCTATCTATCTATCTATCTATCTATCTATCTATCTATCTATCTATCTATCTATCTATCTATCTATCTATCTATCTATCTTCGAAACATTCCCATATTAACAAACAATATGAAACATTTCAACAACTTGTTCTTCTTAAATATGAAAAAAAAATCAAAATGATACTTTTAAACAGTCCAATTAAATACATTAACACAAAAACAGAAACATACAGGCTTGCTCTCGTCCACTTTGCTACACAATCACACAAATGCTTCCATGAGCGTGTGTATTTAATCCTTTTGCACAATTGTATACAATACGTAGTTTACTGGTTTACTATACTATTAAGTATGAGTATTTGTTGTTTGTGTTTTGTAAAGTAACTAGTGCTATTACGTAAATGTTTCTATAAGTAGTGTAGGAGAGGTCTACGTACAATAAAACATTGCTTTTTAGCATTATGGTGGACATTTGGGGAAAATAAGGTTTTATTAAACAAAAATACACACTAACATTATAATATACAAACATATGCATATATACGTATTCACCATGTGTATTATTCTTGTAGAAATTTTGTAAAAATAGATAGAGATAGAAACTAAATATTTTTGTCAAACATGCACCTGTTATAAAAATCAAATTTGATTTTGACTAAGGCTTAATTGTTAAGTGAAATAATTTAAGTTTGTGTTTGAAATAAAATTCAATGAATGTAGTGCCAGGTCAAATGGGAGCCCTAAAATTGTGATATTAACAACGAATTTTAGGTATGTAAATACAGCATGATTTAAATTAATATTATCATTATTAAATCTGTGTTTAAATTTAAAAAAAATAGATAGTTAATTATATAGCTGGCATTCTATATAATATCAATTTCAAATTCCAACCATAATTACGGAACCCTTCTCTTTTAACAATTTTACAACAATCGTATATTTGCAAAGCTTGACTCATTTTGCAAAAGCTAGTAAAACAATGCAGTTGTTTCTGTAACATTTCTATTGCGAACGTTAAACATACAAAGTTGGGCAATGAATATTTAAATCATTTCGCAATTTTAAATGCTAAGCCAAACGAGTTGAATTGATGATGTGAATTAAAGAATTCAACAAAACTACATATTTTACCACAATAACAACGTAATATCCATTAGTAAGTGTGTATATTATGAATATTATGGACGAAATCAACAAATAAACACACTTGTATATGTAGTTGTCTTCTTCAAATACGCAGAACATTTCTAGCAGCAGTGTAATTTTTTTGTACTTTTTCAAAGTTTTTTTTTCACTCTTTCTTTTTCAGAAAAGTGATTTAAATTTTAGTGTTTATTTATGAAAAAAAAAACACGATATTTTTTTAAAAACAACAATCAAAAAAGTTTATTTTTTATATATATTTAATTCTGAAATTATAATGAACGTAATTGTGTTTGTTAGAAAAATTCAACTGCTGCTGGTATTTGCTATTGTGACGTTGTTGTTGTTGTTGTTTTAGGCTCAAACCTCTATTTGTTTTACGGTTTTCCGGTGTAGAAGTTAATTTAAACTTTTTTGCATATTTTTAATTATTTTTATTCCCACAGCACATTTCATCATATTTCATATGAAAAGATTAATATTTACTTAACATGCGTACGCACATACATACATATGTTTATGTGTACGTATAATTATACATTGTATATGTATATGTATTTTCTGGATGTGTGTATTGCATATACATTTGAGAATGAGTTTTATAAATTAAAAAATCTCTATATATTTAAGATTTGTTTATTTTCTTCTGTTCGCTAAAAAAATAAACTTAAACTTTTGATAACAAATCATTAAAAATATTTTTTTAATATAAAATTTTATAATGTATAAAAAAATACAGTGTTATGAAAGAATTATTTCTTAGCAAATTATAGAAAATAAATTAAATATTTACAATATTTACAACAACGTTTGCTCTTTAAACGAAAACAATTACATACATTCATAAATAAAACTCCAAATTTATTTTAATATCTACATGGTTTACAATGTTTGGTTTGTTTTCCAACAAAACTAAATAATATTATGCTTCACAAATAAATGATAACAAACAAGTAATATTTCTATATTCGGCTGTGACGAATCTTATATACCCTTCACCAAGTATTTTTTAAAAAATAGTTTGTATTTATTTTGTATCTCTGCACACATGTTACACATAACATACACACAAACAAATAAGTATAAACAGTAGCAGAAAGAAATATTAACCGTTGTACTGTAATACCACCGTCAAACTGTATTACCACCCTTAAACAAATATCAGAGCTGTATACCAACATAATACTGCTTTATCTACTTGTTCTTGTTATACCCACTTACCTTCGTGAGAATAGAACAGCATGCAAACATACAAAAAAAATACACAGCTGAATAAAACCAAATACATCTCCACACGCACATGTACATCTTTATCCAATTCACAGTGTTGATGTTGCTTTTTTAACAAAGCATGAAAAAATGTGACTTTTTTGAAGAAATTTTCAGAGGTTGTCTCGGATTTTCGCACATATCTCCGTTATTTATAGACCGATTTTGCTGAATTTAAATAGCGATCTTCTTAAAAGCATGTCTAACTGATTTATTGAAGATTCGAATCTCGCCGATATCTGGGGACCTCTAAAAATTGATTTCAAAAGACAGACAGACGGACATGGCTTAATCGACTCCGCTATCTATCCAGAATCCTCCGATTTATTGAATCCTTATGATTTATTGAAGATTCGAATCTCGCCGATATCTGGGGACCTCTAAAAATTGATTTCAAAAGACAGACAGACGGACATGGCTTAATCGACTCCGCTATCCATCCAGAATCCTCCGATATCCGACTCCGCTATCCAGAATATATATACTTTATAGGGTTGGAAAATTGGAATGACAAACTTATATATACCCTTCTCACGAAGGTGAAGGGTATAAAAATATATTTTCAATGTTTTAGCATTATTATACAAAACAAAAATACGACAGAGAGCAGCATGTAAACACCTGTAAAACCTCTAGAGAATTTTAGACATATTAACAATAAAAAAAAATTAATTCTATATTTAAATTCTACAATTTCCATTAATTTTTGTAATATGAAATACATAAATCTAACCTACATTTCTAAATACCCCTTAGAGCCGCCTACAAAGTCAAACAAAAGCACACAAATTAACCAAATACCAAATGAAAATCCAACAACATTCACTAGTCAACATATATACAACTTTAACGCTCTTAAAAATACCAAATCAGATTCAATCAAATAGCCAAGTTACAAAGCCCAGTCAACTAAATACATAGTGGTTAGAAGAAGAGAACTAGAGAAAGAGGAGAAAAGAAGTCAGCGTAATAGTCTGGCGCTTAAACAAACCCATCAAACAAACCAAATACAATTCTCTGATCAGCCTTAAGGTTCTTATATGTTAATCATGATGACAACTATGATGACGTTCACTCTATCTGGTCTTGTTGTATTTGTTTGTCATTGTTAGTGTTCTTAGTGGTGTTGTTGCTGCTACTGCTGTTGTTGTATGCTTTGCTAAAAAGCTTTGTTTGCTTATGTGTGTTAAGTGCTTTTAAAACTCATGTCAATACGCCTAATATCCTGCTACGATTTTAAACGCCATTGGCATTTTATACTGAAAAGACTTCTTTGTAAATCTCTAAGTTGAAATTTCATGTTGTTTTTGTACCGACTGATTGTTGCTGTTGTTGCTGATGATGTTTTGCTAATATTGTGCAAACATACATGCATAATATATTCACTTTGGTACAATTTATTTGATAAACATACCGAAACATTTACATATGTATATGTGAAATTTTTAAAGCACAGGATAATTAAAATAGTTTTAATCATATGACGAAGAAATACCTAAGAGAGATATGTAAGTTCTAGTTCTAGTTCAGTTCTAGTTCAGTTCTAGTTCAGTTCTAGTTCAGTTCTAGTTCAGTTCTAGTTCAGTTCTAGTTCAGTTCTAGTTCGGTTCTAGTTCAGT
>NC_060952.1:87904546-87909328 GCF_022045245.1 Lucilia cuprina | reverse complement strand
TAGTTCAGTTCTAGTTCAGTTCTAGTTCAGTTCTAGTTCAGTTCTAGTTCAGTTCTAGTTCAGTTCTAGTTCAGTTCTTGTTCAGTTCTAGTTCAGTTCTAGTTCAATCTGTAAAAATTGCGTCAAAAAATGGTAAATTTCGCTGGGAAGTGTCCATTGTGTACTAACTTTTGTGAAATTTTAGTCAAAATGGATTACGAAAACCTGGAAATCGAGTGAAATTTTGTAAATAATAGGACTCTATTAATTATTAAAAATATTTCTATAGAAATTATAAAACGATTAGCAAATACCACCAATTTAGGCTTAAATACTAATGGACAAAATGAGGACCAATCAAACAAAATCAATATTTTTTGGATACCTCTAATATATACAATATATAAATACTTATTTTCACCATATTTGTTTAAGTATGAGTTTATTTATTTAAATATTGTTTTGTCTATTTGTCTTTTGTAATAAACGATTTTAGGAAAATTCATAATTCAAAATATGTATTTGTTTACATTTATTTACATACACATACACCAGCACTCGTACCCATTATTAATTCGAACATATGAATGCATGTATGTATGTTTATGGATATGGCTCATTTACTATAAGACTGGAGTAATGTAAAAAAAAATCGTTTAGAGAAAAATGGCTTCCAATGTTTATTATTTTAATATTAAACGTATTTTTGTTGTAAATGCAAAATATTTATTTTTAAATGCAATTTAAACTGTAAATTGAGTGAAAACCATTAATGCTAGTTGGTTCACTCTTACAGCAAATGAGCGGCGTGTATTTGTCTGTTGATGTCATTTATTATAAACTTATGATTTTTCATTTGTTTACTTATTTATGTAAATGTATTTTCATAAGCTCTTCTATTAATGTTCTCATTATAATCATAATTAATATTACTAGTTAAGATGTGTATGAATATTGTATGCATGAGTTTCTTATTTTTTTTAACAGTTTCCTTTCAATTGTAATTAATTTAAATTTACTTACAATCGTTTAGAGTTTATAAAAAGATTTAAGCAAATTGTTATTTAATTAACCATATTTTTGCGGTTACATAGCAGGTATGTTATTTGTATTTAAATTTTATTGCAATATAAAAAAAGAGATTAAGAAAAAAATAAGTATTTAATTAATTTATTTTAATTATGTGAATTGAAAACATTAAAATTAATAATTGATTTATCAGTTTGTTGTCTAAGGTATATGTAAAAAAGGAAAATATTTTTGCAACTGAAAACTTTTAAGGAATTTAAGGATTATTTATTGCATACAATTTAACAATTCAATCAAATCAGAAAATATTATATCAAAAATTTTGTTATGGGGACAAGGCGAAATAATAACTATTTTCAATAGGCTTTGTCCTTGGGTTAAAAGAAGTATACGTTACAAAGTGCCACCTGTAGCGTGAGCTCTAAGTTTACATAGACTCTCAGACAGACAGACAGACAGACAGACAGACAGAAAGATGGACGGACAGATAGACAGACGGACGTTGCTCAATGGAGAAAGAGATTCTTAGCGGATTGGTGTACTTTAAGATGGATGTAGGAAAAATATTGATCCTTGGGTATTACAAATTAGCACAAAAGCATAATACCCTCTCTAGTGTAATGGTGTAGGGGACTACGGTTGGATGGGGGATATTCGAAATAATAAATCGATTTTATACATTTTAAAAAGGCTTCGTTCTTAAAGAGAGTATTTTTCAAATTTCATCAAATTATCTTGAAAATTGCTACCTGTAACGTGAGTAGATACATAGATAAACAAACAGACGGACGGACGGACGGACAGCTAAACGACTCAGAAAGTGATATTAGTATACTCAAATGTAGGTATAAGACTTATCAGCAGAAAGGCCTAATACCCTTCCCATTATAGAAGTGTAGGGTATAATAAGAAAAATTCTAGAAAATAATTTAGGATTATTTTTTAAATTTTTAATCCAATTTTTAGCATTTGGTCAGCATAATTTTTTTTCTACGAATTTGTTTTCGATTAGAAATTATTTTTTTATATATAGAAAAAATTGATTTAGCAACAGTGTTATCATATAATTGGATTTACAATTTGTCATAAATGGCAATTTCTTTAAAACGAAATCCATTTTTTTATCTCCACAAGTTGTAAATAATTCCCAACTATGACATGTGGTTAGTACGTGTGTAGAGGTATCTGTTCCTATATATTTGTACTAATGTATAAAAAGGATATGTATATTTACTCTACCATAACTCCCTCATTATATTTGCTTTATAGGCTGTTTTTGTTTATTATTCATAAAACCTTTTTTTCTTGTTCTCTATACTACTTATGTTTCTTTTTCTATTTGCTTTAAATTTTGTTTTTATTTAAAAACTTGATATGATAAACCAGAAATCCGTTTACCCGTTTATTTTGTATTGCCTCTTATTAACTAGTTATAACAAACAGCAAAACTGAACACATCCAAACTGAATAGGACTTACATTAGTAACAGCAATCCATTTAGCAAAAAAAAAAATCGAAATATATAAAAATGCCTTTAAGTGAATTGCCAAAACATGAAACATACTTTTTCTTTAGTATCACGGAAAAAAACAAGTAAAATGTTATAGACGGACGAGGTCGATCGTTAAATACCCTACACTTGTATACGAATAAAATGTAATTTAGTGCCATAGAAGATCATGTGCAAATTACATGGAAGTAGCTCCAAAATTGCAACCTGTAGTTTGATTACAAGGTTTACAAGCCCTATTCGGGGATAAAGTTGTATGGAGGCCAGGTGAAATAATAGACGAATCATTTAATTATCTTGAAAATTGCGACCTGTGCTTTCATTACAAGGGTTTCCTAGACGGACAGACAGACAGACAGCCAGACGGACGTACATACGGCTAAATCGGCTCAGAAAATGATTTGAATGAAACGATTGGTATACTTTAAGGTGAGTATGGGACCAATATTATTGTGCGTTACAAACATCAGCACAAACCCAATATACCTTCCCCACTAAAGTGGTGTAGGGTATAAAAATATATATAAAAAAATATTTGAAAATTTTTAAAAAAACAAATTTAGCTCTCAGATTACTTAACACAAATCACAACAAACCAATTGCGGTTGAAAAAAATATATATAAATAAAATATGCTGAAAAGAGTGTGAGGGTTTAAGGAATTCTTTTTTAACAAACATTTCGAAAAAAAGGGATTTGCAACAAATATGATTATAAAAATGTTAAACTCATCCTAACTAACGAAAATAAAGATATTTGATTGTATACAGTTAGTGGTGAGAAAAAGTTCAAATTATATTTTCATTTAACAGCTTTCCTTTCAGACGTACTGAAAGATTTGTTTCATGACTCCAGCTTTAAACGATTCGCAGATAATGGAATTTTTGTCATTTAATTTATAAGGAAGCAGACACGCCCCCAATTGCTAGTCCACCCATTTTCTCGCAATACCCATATTCAGATTGGTCACAAATTCTTAGTAGAAAATTATAAAATTTTATTTCTAATTGTTATATTTTCAGAAAAATTAACAATTTAGCCATCTATCGAATTCAAAAGTATAAAACAAAATAGATATCATAAACGGTGGTTACTTGAATTTCAGAATAGATTTCAATATCCTTCGTTCATGGGTTTTGAACAAATTTTACTTTAATTATGTCTAATCAAAACTGTACTTTAGAAAACAATCTTCAATAACATTATGGTATCAACTCTTGTTAAGTTATAATCCTTAAATTGTCCCTGAACTTTTTCCCTTTTCCTAGTGTATAATTTAAATAAAAGATAAAAAATTATAAAAAAAATCTGGCAAAGCAAACACTTCCTTTAACATTTTTTTCCTTTTTTTCATTTCTTTCATTTGTATTTCATTTTAAAATGTTTAAAAATGTTGTGACCCTCAAATGTTATGATTTAAAGGGTATATGGGCTCTGTAGGCATATATTTTTTTTAAATATACACACACAATCATATTTATGTGTGTTGTTAGCCAAAACATTGCTCGGTTGGTTGAAATGAAGAAGGTTGGTTGAGTGCCAAACCATTATTATACAAAAATAATGTAATCTTATTCCTTATTTCTTCATTTTCATTTCATATGATTATGAAGTATCATCAGAATGAAGCAGTGTTTGTTAGTGCGACTTGTATGTTTATCCCATTCTTTTGGAGTCTTCATTTGTCGTTTGTTATTTATTATTTATTTATAATGTTTAATATGCCGTTATGGTTCCTTGCTGTAAAAGTACATCCTTTTCTATATATTAATATATATTATTTATTTTTTTTATAAGTACAAAGAACACGAAAAAGAAATATCATACTCTTGTTGCTGAACATGAAAAAACATTCATATTTATTTCACACCCAAGTACATTCTTTGAGAGCTTGTTAATAATAATGCTATTTTTGAGTTTTCCTTTTATTCAGTCGTTATATGTTTTACTGCAGAGGGAGTTTTTTTGCATTTTTTATAATTTTCTGTTTTGTGTAATGCTGCATCCGTTTCCTTTTGGCTTGTTTCCTTTTAGCGTTTTTTATACTCATTTGTAACATTTTTTATAGGAGTATTTGTGTCTACTTAATCCACTGTTTTCTAACATTTATTGATGAACTTCACAGCAGCTAGTTCCATTTGAAAATCTTCTTCAAAATCAGTTCTAGTTCAGCTCTAGTTCAGTTCTAGTTCAGTTCTAGTTCAGTTCTAGTTCAGTTCTAGTTCTAGTTCAGTTCTAGTTCAGTTCTAGTTCAGTTCTAGTTCA
>NC_060952.1:87887989-87904446 GCF_022045245.1 Lucilia cuprina | reverse complement strand
TAGATAGATAGATAGATAGATAGATAGATAGATAGATAGATAGATAGATAGATAGATAGATAGATAGATAGATAGATAGATAGATAGATAGATAGATAGATAGATGTCATTGTTACAAACATTATCAAAATCATTACATTGTAATATAATGTAAATGTACTATAACATTCTTATATTTCATGAATTAAACAGCTGATGATTTGGTACATTTTTGGCAATATTAGACATAATTTGTATTACAAGTAACCCTTTTTTTCATATTAACTACACACATATGTATGTGTACAGCATGAATGAAGGTTTCAACTGTTTATTAGTTCCAACGTTTTGCTTCATTTTATTTTTCTGCCATTACTGCTACAGTTTTGTATGACCCAACATAAAAGTAATAAATCATGAAAACCTTTTCAATATTTAAACATGTGTTTCTTCATTCTTTAAAGACAAAAAAAAAATAACTTTATAACACTTTTTTTCTTTGATAATAATATTTTGCTTTATTTTTTACATACTCTTAAGTTTTGTATTTTTCTGAATGACCACAATTTTTTTTTAATATCATGCTTATTCTGTTTTTTTATGTATAAAGAAGTCCTTTTTACGTAGTTACCCATAACATTTATAATGAATACATATGAATGCATTTGTTTATGTACATTCATATGTGTGTTTTAAGAAACAAACATGATTTCTCATTTAGGTACCCCAAACTAACTACTGCAATTTATATTTCAACAAACAATTTGAAGTTGTGAATGTTGTGATTTATCTTAATTGTAGCTTTGGTTATATTGAAATGAGAACACATATTATATTAAATATGCTCCTTTTTCGTAGAAAATGTTGGTTAGACAACGATCGTTAGTTTTCTATAGTAATTCTCGTTAGAGAACTGTGAAATAAAATCAGTCTTCCGATATTTTGACAAAAACATGGCAATGATAGCAAGTGATCCGTATGCCCTATATTCGTCTGTTTTAAATTGTAAAGACGTTACTGAATGTACCATATAGTCAAAAGCTTTGCCTATATTTCCATTAAACATAAATAAATCAAATATTAAACTATTTAATATTTGAAAATAAAAACACGAATTCGTGATAGTCATTAAACACAACAGTTATAATAACTCACGTACCCACAAACCTAATTTTATTTTAAAATACTACTTGTCTCTAATGATTTCCTAAAGAGAATAGATAAAAATACAACATAGTTAGTGTGAAACCATCGCAACATTTATTCTATTTGATAGATTAAAATCTTTTTTTCGGGGATATATATTAATGCATACAAAAAGGCACAAATACAAAGACTCAATTCTAAAGCAATGTTATTAGCCATTATGAAAAAAATTAGAAAAAAAATAGAATTAAATATTTCTTTCCGTTTCTTGGTTTTGTTACCACAAACAAATTAAGCTTTTCAGTAAAATAAGAGAATGTGTAGGAAAAAAGATACAAGAAGTTGAAATGACTTTAAATACTAATCAAATTAAGTTGTATTTGCCAACGAAAGAGAAATCCTTAGGCCATTAACAATTCTATAGATGTTTTTATGAATAAAACTCGACAATGAACCTTCAAAAATCCAAGTACAAGTACATTTATTGCTTTGAAATATTAAAATTTTTCCTTAATTTTTGTGTGTTAACAGATAATAAGTCTTACTTTACAATAAATCTTGTCAGCTAATCAAGGAAGTACATACCGCAGCATTGAAATGTAACGATTTTTAAGAAAAAGTGTCATGGAAAATATATATATTTTCACAAAAATAAAAAAATTATGAAAACAGATAAGTCCCCCTGGCAACTTATTCAACTACAATGTATTTAACCATGAATATGAAGAGTATAATAAGCAACAAAATATGCGCTCTAAACAATTTTTTAAGTAAAATTTTATAAATGAATGAATGAAATTATAAAAAGATTCGATACAAAATATATATCTACACAAATATACACATCAAAATACTTTGCTCCTTTGACAAATAATTCTCTGGAAAAATCGCAATAAAAATGAAAACATAATCAGTAACTCCCAGCTATAATCTTAAAAGGAAAGCGTATTTTGTTTATATTGTTTGTAATATAAAGCAACTGGGAACAGTGGGACTATGAATGATATTATAATAAAATATAAGCTTTGAAGTTGTAAAAAGAAAGGTCTTCAGAATAGAAATGAACTAGAACTGAACTAGAACTGAACTAGAACTGAACTAGAACTGAACTAGAACTGAACTAGAACTGAACTAGAACTGAACTAGAACTGAACTAGAACTGAACTAGAACTGAACTAGAACTGAACTAGAACTGAACTAGAACTGAACTAGAACTGAACTAGAACTGAACTAGAACTGAACTAGAACTGAACTAGAACTGAACTAGAACTGAACTAGAACTGAACTAGAACTGAACTAGCCCTGAACTAGAACTGAACTAAAATACCCATCCAAACAAAATCGATATTTTTCTACACGTAAGGTGAAAAGTATTTTAAATTTTTTTTATTTGGAGTCTTAAGAAAATATACTTTCTATGTAACTTTCTAAACATATCTACCTAATTGTTATGTATTTTAAAATATTAAACTTATTTTTCTATTTATCTTCTTATTTTTTATCTGTCTCCTTATTGCCACAAGTATACTTTCATATTTCTACAATATTGTTTCCCATGTTCATTCTACTCAAATTGATGCAGCAATTTAAGTTATAGTTTGCCATTGTTGCTATTTCTGTACGTCAAAAATAAATTGATACTCTGTAAAGAAGAACTGGATGAAAAAAACCTTAAAAAGTAAATAAATAAAACTGAATTTTGTATTAGAGTTGGAGAGCTATGTAGCAGTCAGAATAAGAGCAGCTAACAACCAATAATGTTAAATATAATGAAAGCCAAATTGCAGACAATGAAATCTAACAGCAGAGATTGTTCAAATGAACGTTGTCTATTTAAGTACATGACTAAAAACAAGTCTGTTGAAATTTTCAGTTTTGTATAGGTTTAAGTGTTTGTGTCTACTTTAGTTATGGTAGTTTGTTATGGCGTTGCACAGTGGTATAGGAAAAAAAAGAGGGAAATAATTCGGTAACTTCTAAACGGTTAATCCGATTTTAATGAAATTTGGTATGCACGAAAAGGAGGAGTTGTCGAGTTTAGGTTTTGAATTTGGACCTTATAGGCCTACCAGGGGCCCGGCGGGGGGTCCTCAAATTAGGACACCTCGGCAATGTTAAATTTTTAAAACGATCTTATTTCTTCATTTGAGTTCCGATTTAAAAAAAATTTCGTATATAGAATCTTCTCATCGAGCACTATAAAAATTATCTCTTATAGTTTAGGAGATATTCGCATTTGAAAATTAAAATTTTAAAATTTTTACCGTCCTTACTTTAGTTTTTTGATAATAGCGGGTCCAAATATTCCCGATTTTCGCCATTTCTTTTTTTATTCGCTTAACAACAAGTTTATATATCAAGCAGTGAAAGAATTATGTAAAAATCATGACTGAGTCCAAAGTTATAGGCATTTTAATTTAAAAAATAAAAAAAGGCGATTTTTTGCCATTTTTTTGGGAAAAAAGTATCTTTTTCTTTTTAAGTTATCTAAAAAGTTTCTAAGAAGATGTATATAGAATTTATACTTTTTGAAAAGCTAACTTTACATAAAATACGATAAATGAAACAAAACCTAAAAATTTTTGATACCGAGGGGACCAGGTCCATCCAAAAAACCCTATTTTTTATAGAAAATTCAATTTTGAGCAAAAATTCTCAAATTGCATAGTCGATATCAAATTATAGTGACCTGTTTTATATGACCCAATATGTTCTTAATCACTTTGTAACAGGTTTCGATAACCCCGCCCCTGGTATGGATATAATAGGCAAAAAACAAAAACCAAAAAATCCCATTTTTGGGATTTTTTAAAACTTTTTTGGGAATTCCGGGATTTCTAATAAGAAAATTCGAACTTTTTATTTAATTTTAGATTTTGAGTAAAAAAAATCTACCTAACTGTAAAATTTCATCAAAAAATATTCATAAATAAAATTTTTATTGCAATTTGAAAAATTTGTATCTTCGCAAAAACTGAATAAAAAACATTTTTTAATTTTTTTAAAAAGTATTCCGCGAATTTTTTAATTTTCAAAAATTATATACAGTTTTGAAAAATAGACAAAATTACCTTTCCATTGATATATAACATGCCTACCTAATGTTTTTAAGTGACAAATTATTTAGGGAAAACTCAACATCTTTTAGAGAATTTACCTAGTACTATTATTTTCATCCATACATTTGTTAGGCATGTTTTACTACCTAAATTTTTATGAATTTTTACAGCCACTTTTTACGATTAATCTTTTATTCTTTATCCCTAAAAAAATTAACAAGTATTTATTTTATATAAAAATAGTCTTTATTTATTTTTTTTATAAATTAATATAATTTTGTAAAATAATCGGTATCACAGTAGTCCATATCTAAAAGATAAAGTAAATCTTTAAATTCATGAATATATTCAAATGCTAACGTTTTCTAGCAAATCCAACGTTTCCTTATAGTAGATAAAACAGGATCAGAAGATAGAATCAGATTATTAAAAATATCTTCATTTTGAGACTGCCTAGAACACTTCCTTGAGCTAAACTGATGAATATGCTTAAAGTCTCTATTCCTCGATTCTTGGGGTTCTTCTGTAAGCTCTCCTAAAGGCAGAATATTATGTTCTTTGATGACCTTTCCATGACATAATATCTTGTGAACTGTAGGTGTCATTTCTTTCCAGGGATATAATTCCAAAAGTAATTTAGAAACTTTTGTTTCAGTTCTAGTTCAGTTCTAGTTCAGTTCTAGTTCAGTTCTAGTTCAGTTCTAGTTCAGTTCTAGTTCAGTTCTAGTTCAGTTCTAGTTCAGTTCTAGTTCAAAAATTGTTTTCCCTACTTGAGTTTATTTAAAAGACTGTTGTTCGGAATACCCCAGTAACTATACAATGAATAATTGTAATTTTCCTCCCGTATAACAAATTAAAGTATCTATGCGTGTATTTTATTTATTTTTCGATGAACTACAATCCAATGGCATTGGCCTTCGTGTATGTGTTAAGAAAGTACATATAGATATATAGCAAAATATATATGTACACACGCTGGTAACATCATAATGATCCTTATGAAGAGTCTGATACACATTGCTAATATATAAAATTTGTTATGGGCCCCTAGTAAGTCAACACGTTTAGCTATATACATAAATATATACATATATGGTGTTCACAGTTGTTTTCGTTGTTATTTCGATAAGTACGTACAAACAAATCGAGAAAAAAATAGCGGCTAATACTAAAAATTTGTTACAACCAAATATTAACGCAACATATTATATCACTGGGAATCATACGTAAGTACGTACAATACATATAACACATACATTTATGTATGTGTTTCCATACATATCTCCTCTATGCCATCAAATCATGTTATTCTTTGTTGTTGTTATTATTATTGCTATTATTTCACTTGTTGTTTAGAGCTGTAGTATTACTATGTATACAAAAAATATATATGTATGTATGTTTTTGTCTGCATTTTTAGCAAAAGCTAATAATAAATTTATATTATGACCCATGTTTGTGAAAAAAGTGTTTTTTTTTCTGGCTATGAGAGAAATAAAAGTCAAGCAGGATTAATTTATATGTGTGGTATTTGTAGGGCCAACAGAAGAAGAATGGATTACAAAATATCTACAAATGACCTAAATAAACCAACAGTTTTTGGTGTAACAGTTGCAAAAACCATAAAAGGCAAAACAGGAAATGTGGACGGCAACTATTTGTGTAATAGATTGAAAATCCTTTTATATGTATTAATCGTTTTATACAACGTGGCAGTTATAGTGGTTTGACCGTATCAAATTTTAATACTTTCAGTAAAAGTAGTAGGTCATTTAGTTAGTTTACAATGGTGGCAGTTTTAAAAAAGTTTTTATGTTAAATTTAGTCAAATGTTATAATACGTAATATTATGGTGGCGTATACTTAATGTATTATGTTTAAATAGTACTTATACGTATCGATATTTAATAGAGTCGCAGTTTTAAAACTTTATAATGAATTATTGTCAAATTTAGTAAATTTAATTAATATGTAATATTAAGGTGGCGTATACTTAATGTATTATGTTTATATAGTACTTATACGTATCAATGTTTAACCCATTAGATCCCAGCCATCTTAAAATCAATAAATTTAAAATAAAAAATTTAAAAGCTATTTTTATTCGTTTTTTTTTTATTTTTGTACTATCTTACATAAAAAATTTAATCAATTAGTGTTAAGAATTTTTCAATTAGATTATTTAAAAAATGAATTGAAATTCTCTGTGAATTACAGTATTCAGTGCACTTTTTCGACACTTTATTGATATTTGTGCTAAAATTAAATAATTAAAACTCATCATATGGGATGTTATCTTCACTTACTTTATTATCATATACTTCCCATTCTCTAAAAATGTTGTGTGGTAGTTCCTCCAGTAGTTAACTGCAGTTACCAGTTCCTTTTTAATAAATTTTTGGACAATATTTAGAAAAATAATGGAAAAATCTAAATGTGAACTGATTTTAATATAAAGATAATCAGTAGCACCTACAAGCCTTCTAAAATATTTACCAACAAAATAATTAAGATATATAAAAAAATAGGTATGACTAGTACCATTGTACCCTAGCGAGTACACCAATATTTAAGCTTATAAAAATTAACTTAAAAATTGATTTTCAATTAATTTTTAGCAAAATCTTAATGGGCTGATCTGTTTGATTTATTTTTCTGTAAAATTCTAATACATTCAACTCAAAATGAATGAGTTTGATATCAAATGGCAATAAAAGGGGCTTTGGTAGTGGGTGTTGAGGGGAAATTTCACATTGATTCGAAAACTATCCGTAAATACTTTCCTATAAACACTTTGATGTCAATTTGGTCAATTTAGCGAGTTTAATTTTGAAACGTTTGCCCTTTGTGTAATTGAGTATAAGACAGATCCAGAAAAAATTTTGTAGAATGATTTTATCAAAATAACTTAATTAATCAATGAAATATGTTCGTTTGAGTGATTTTCGGAAGTGGACTTTATATGGAAGCAATGATCAATAACGGACAGATATATATATGGCATATTATTAGTAAAACCTTACTAGATTATATCTACATAATCCAGACGATATGTAGTAGTAATTGAAAAGTATGTTGTTAAGTAAGCAAGTAAATACAATTCAATGTCATTACCTTGCTGGTTATGAAACAAAAGTTTTAAAACACTCCTAAAAAAATTATTCATTTTACATTTTCCAATGTAATTTTCACAAAAACTGTGCAAAATAATTCCATTAAAATTGCCACATATTTGTTTCTACAAACTTGTGGTTGCTGTTGAAATTCTCGGCACTATTTTACAATTTCATATACCTTATTGTACATACTATGCGTTTCAAAAAAAATTGCTGCCTATACTTATGATGAGTTTTTTGTTTAACATAATATATCACTAATATTGTACAATTTGTTAAGAATATAATACGCTTATACTCAAAATTTAAACTTATAAAAGATAATAAATTTATATGAAAGTTCTTACATGATATGTACTTATATAGACAAACCCACTTAAGTTTGAATGCATAATACACGAGGGTTGTACATATATAATTAGAAGGTAGTTGAAAGTTGGAAATATGTTGTTAAATTAAATTTAACAAAAAACAATTATACTTTCTATTGATAGCTTCCTTTAAAACTGTGTCTCTAGTGAATCCACTACTTCTGGTCTAATGATTTTTAGCCAGTTCATGCTTAACTAAGGGAAGGGAGTTAACCTGACAATCGCAAAACCATTCGACTCAACAAAAGCTAAAGTAAAAATATGGGTGAGAGAATCTCATAAGACAGTGGGTAGAACTACGAAAATCCTATGGGGTGACCCTGATGAGAGCAAGACGAAAAATCTCCTCAAAATGATCAAGTCTGAAGTTAGTATGATAGTACGTATTCTAAGTGGACACACAGGATGATGACGTAAGGATTCATATTTATGTAAAGCATGTGGAGATGATAGTAAAACTCTGGAGCACTTTCTTTGCCACTGCCAGGCATTTGTCGAAGTTAGATCCAAGTTTCTTTGAAAGTAATGTTATACCGGAAATAACATTTCTAGCTAACACTGATTGGAAGATTCTTAGGAATTACGTTGAGAAGACAGAGTTTCTGAACACTGAAAAATAATTCATTAAGTTCCCTTATTATACCTTCCACCACCATCAGTGGTGATAGAGGGTATATATAACTTTGTCATTCCGTGTGTAACACTAAGTAATATTCATCTGAGACCCAATAAAGTATAAATATTCTGGGTCCTTTTCAAATTCTGAGTCGATTAAGCTATGTCCATCTGTCCGAGTAAAACACGCTCACGATAAAACAAAGCAATAGAATTTAACCAAATCCACCCAAAATGTTCTTCATTTCTCTAAGTTGTTTGGTATTGAAAATGAGCAAAATCGGTTTACATCGGGAAAAGTTATAAGTCAAAATTTGGAACAACCTCGAAAAAATAGCGCATTTTTTACATATTCTGATGTAATTTTCTCAAAAACTATGCAAGATAATTCTACTCTACATTTGTTTTTACACAAGTGCTTGATCTATGCGGAAAATCGGTCCACAATTTTATGTACCTCCCATACAAACGTACATATTCCCGGAAAATTGTGGCGTAGATGTATTTCTTCGGATTTGATGTAGTAAACATCCTCCTATCAGCCTAACCTAAATAAATTTTTCGATGGCTCAAATTTTCTGAAGACAAATTTTCACCAACTCAAGCTTAACTAAAAGTATATTTTCTAAATTTTTCTGTTGAAAATATTTTTAGTAAAATTCTACTAAATACACTTTTCAACCAACCCTTTCATTTACATGACTTGTAAAATATATTGAAAGTCGTTATAAAAATTGTATATATTTTTCGTTTCATTTCATTTCTTACAAAAATTTTTGAGTACAAAATAATAAAAAAAGAAATAAACTCAACTCAAGTGTATATAAAAACAGCATCCCGTCTTTTTATATTTAATGCACATAAACTAAAAGTATATACATACATACATGTACTTAAGGCCAAAATGCATTCAATTTATATGTCCTACTACTACTACTTACACATACATACATATATATTTCTAAATCCATAGATTCTTTCCTTTCTTCATTCATTCAAATACATGGTTAGTTAGTATTTCTATTTGCTTAACTGGTTGCTGTTGCATTTGCTACTAGCTGGCAATCCATTGAAATATATTGAAATGTGTAGAAACGTACGATAGACGAGTGAATGGTTGATTATTTGGTTGCTTTTGGGTTAGATGGTGGGTAGGACTGACTGCGCCAGGTTGAGATGGTTGAATGGTTGGCAGTGAGCAAGGTTTTTAAAATGGCATGAATGAAACCAAGATGATGGCATGTGTGCATGTAAGTAAGTAACATGAAATACACTTTAGTATTACAAGCAAATTGCAATTCCTTACAAATGTTAAGTGTTTAGTTGCTGTTGGAAAAAAATATATTGTTCATATATAAATTGTTATATCTTTGAAATATGTACATGAAAAAAAGTAAAAATAACATGAGATTCTTTAGAAATAAAAATACTCTAGACACAGGAAAATAAAATGTAAATTTACAATCACCTTTAACACTAACAGGCAAAAACTTTTTTATTTATACCCTACATATAAACTGTAATGGGGGAATATAATATAAATACGAGCTAATGTTTGTGACAGTTACACTCTTAATGTTCAGCTGGCTATATGGCATTTAACAATGGTCTGCAATGCAATACTCTTTTAAAAATAATGATTTAAAATTTAGAAGTACTACAACTTTCAGTCTACCAATTCTTTTATTTTTTTCAAATCACGTCAAAATTCTTGGTTTAACTATTCTTAGAACTTATGGTATTGCACTTTTACCTGAAAACTGTTTTCAATTAATAAATTTTAATAGTATTGTTTGAAAAGTATATCATTTAGATAACAATTGTGAATATTGTGATATAGTTGTTCAATACTATCAATGGGGATTGGCTACACTTCTACTTAAAGTCACTTTTTCCTGAAAAACTTGGTGCAGTTTCAGATGAATATGGCGAAAGTTTCTAAGAATATATTTTACAAATAGAAAGAAGATAGAATGCAAAATAGTCATAAAAAGGATTCTTTATTTCAGAGAAGTAGGTACCGAATTTTTTTTAATCTGATTTATTAGAAGCACAACAAAATAGCTTAGCAGTGTTGCAGTGAGTAGAACATTTGATAACAAACCGAAGTCAGTGGTTTATAATTTCGCAGGCTCTTTTTATACCCTACACCACTTTAGTGGGGAGGGTATATTGGGTTTGTGCTGATGTTTGTAACTCGTCCTATACCCACCTTAAAGTATACCAATCGGCTTAGAATCATTTTTCAAGATAATTGGATGAAATTTGGCACACACGCTTCTTCTGGTTAAAATCGGCCCATTATTTCGACTAGCCCCCATACAAACGTACCCCCCAAATATGGCCTTTTGGCTTATAATTAATTTAAATGTTCCATTATGTTAACAAAAGTCCGCAAAACTTAGTTTTATAGAACTTTAAATGACACTACCGATTTTTGTAATGATCGGGCTTCATTTGACCCTATCCCCCATACAAACTCCCCTTCAGAAAATGACTTGAAGGTCAAAATTCACCTACAAACACTAATAACACTTTTAAATTCTACATAAATAATATTGAGGAAGACTTAACTCCCCTTACCAACATTTTTAAGGATAGGGCCATATTTTGCACTACTCCCCTTTAAGCCCTCTTAAAAAATCTCTTTTTTTGCCAAAAAAAAGTAAAAATATTCCGAAATAAAGTTAAAAAAATAAACCAAATGCTTTTTTTTTAATGACCCCCATTTTTAACATATCATATGTATCATATGGTCGGCTACGCCCGACTATACATTCATACTAGTTTTAATTAAAGAAGTAGAAAGTAGGACAAGAAGGTCCGTCATGGCCAACCGTATGATAACCTACATTACGAGCATATTTTAAAAGTATTTAATTTTTATTAAAAAATTCTATAGTGGTGTAGTGCATAGTAACAAAACAACTTACTCCACAGTTTTTGTAAGGGAATATGTAAGAACTTCTTAGCTCTCTATTTGTAAGGAAGCGTGGAAGTTCTTGCCGTGCTTGTCATCACTGTTTAAGTAATAAGTGAAAACACCAATGAAGTTGTAGTGATATGAGGTTTAATTAGCTTTTTAACTCATTACTTTTGTAATAATCACCATCAAAAAAATGGGGGGTACATTGATTTTGTCATTCCGTTTATAACTCATCGAAATATTGGTTATAGACCCACAAAATTATGTATATTCTGGGTCGTCATTAAATTCTAAAATTCGATGTCTGTCCGTTCGTCTGTCTGTCTGTTTGTTAAAAGCACGATAGACTTCGAATGGAAAGAGCTAGAGTGTTGAAATTTCACATAAACATTTCTGATAGATAAGGTTTGTTTAGTACTGAAAATGGGCAATATCGTCCAAGTTTTTGGATGCCCCCATACAAGTGGCCCCTCGAAAAACAGCCTTAAATGTCAGTACTTGTTTAAAAATACGACTATAGCGATGAAATTCAACATAAATAAGATTCTTATGATCTAAAATCAATACGCATTTTTGAGGATCGGCCCATATAAGGTCCCCTCCACAAAACGATTTTAACGCTCATTACTGGCTTAAAATACTAGTATATAGATGAAATTCGACATAAGTAAGTTTCATACGGGTCAAAATCTATCTAAAAAATTTTACGAGAATCGGTTCATGGTTGACACTACCCCTCATATAACGTCCCCTTCTGAAAATTACCTCAGAGCTTATAACTGGCCTAAAAATAGTTAGTTAGTTCTTCATTCTTCTTTCGTCTTTCTTTATTCTTCCTACCTTCATACTGAAATAGATTTTTAGGCAGTTTGCAAGAAGTGTTTCGTTCTTCAGAAAGTCAATACTTTACTGCACTTGAATTTGTAGACTGTAGAGCCTTCATTACAATATCGCTTGCCTGGCTGGCACTTATTTTCTCATTCCTCAACTTATTCGCTTGGTACTATGCCATGAACTGCTGTATGTCCGGCGCCTGCATTATATGCCAACGTATATGGACATATGTATAAGGACAATGCCATTGTTTTCTTATACATCCCATTACATTGTATTCATACTCAAAATCTTGGAAAATGTTTCATAGACTACACATACATAGAAATCAACACGATTTCAATTTTTTTACTCTGCCCTTTTTTCACAACATTTTTGTATTACAAGAAGTTTAGACTAACAAAAAACTTTTATTATTTTTCAATAACAAATATCAGCATATGTAGGTAGTGACTTTTATTGAATTTTCCTAAACATATTCAAGGATTGTGCAAGTGAATTCATAATTCTCTTTAAAACGCTAAAAAAATCAAAAAATATTAGTAGTTTATTTGGCTCGATAGATGGACTGACAATATTTCGAAATCTTATTTTGTTTTCTTTTACAACTAAACTACTTTTAAATCTGCCCTCTTTTTCTTTATTCCAAGAATTTACGTGGATTTCCTACAACATAATATCCATTATATAAAAATTTAAATTCTTTTTCAATTTTCATTTAAATTCATGGCTAAAAGATGTATATAGTAAACGCACTTATATTAAAGTGGATATAAAAAATCGTTTTATTGATTCTTAGCAATCAACATCCCATGAAAGGAAATATGAATGTTAAAAGGTGCAGTTAACAATTTTCTAAAGACTGTTGAGTTTCAATGACATTTTATGTGCTGCAGTAAAATGTGTAACTACAGTAAGGTGAGAGGAAAACTTTTTTTTAATAAATTTCTAATAATAAAATAAAACAATGAATAACATTTTTGAATTATATTAATGATATTAATTGTAAAATAAGTTAAAATTGATCGCAAATTTCAAGAATATTTAATTTACGCAAATGTTAATAATTACATTTTCTTCACTTTTGTTAATTTAAAACAAATTCTGGAATATAGCTCTGTTTTTGGACAGGTACTAGTTACATTAATATCAATCCAAAAACTTGTCAGACATGATCATTTACCTTAGGAAGGTAACCCTTATTCATATAGAAAATTTTATTACGTAAGGAGATTTTGTTTTATAAACCTTTAATTGTGGAGAAGGGGTTTAAAGTTTAATACAATGTAAATGTATAGATTCTTTAAGTACATTTCAAAAACTACATTTATATTCATTAAATACAAGAAACTCTTTACATTCTGAGTATATTTACATATTTCTGTTTATATACTTTTATAAACATTTCATCAGCAATAATGCAAACGGCTCTATCTTACATTTTTTATACCCCACACCACTTTAGTAGGGACGGTATATTGGGTTTGTGCTGATGTTTGTAAGGCACAATATATTGGTCCTTTACCCAACTTAAAGTAAACCAATTGGCTTAGAATCATTTTCTGAGTCGATTAAGCTATGTCCGTCCATCCATCCCGTTGGCTAGCTGTCCACGTAAACCTTGTGCACAAGGTACAGGCTGCAATTTTTAAGAAAATTGGATGAAATTTGGTATACACGCTTCTTTTGGCCCAAGGACGAAAATATTGAAAATAGGTAAAATCTGTCCATTATTTCGACTAGCCCCCATAAATCCGTATCCCCCAAATGATCTATTATGACAACAAAAGTCGACAAGTTTTATAGAACATTTAATAACACTGCCGATTCTTGTAATGATTGGGCTTCATTTGATCTTAGCCCCCATACAAAGTCCCCTTCAGAAAATGACTTAAAGGTCAAAATTCACTTACAAACACTAATAACACTTTTAAATTCTACATAAATAATTTCGAAGTAGACTTAACTTCCCCTACCAACATTTATAAGTCTAGGGCCATATTTCCCCTTTTCTCACCTTTTTGTAAAAAATCTCTTTTTTTAGCAAAAAAAAAAAAAAAAAAAAATAAAAATATTCCGAAATAAAGTTTAAAAACGAATCAAATGCTTTATTTTTTTAAATAATCCTAATTTTCAACATAGTGACTGGTGTTGGGTGTCATATGGTCGGCTACGCCCGACAACACATTCATACTTGTTTGTCAATAAATTCCCTAATTTTGGTCGAGAGATTCTAATTTTTGTGTAGACATTTTCTTGGCGCAATAAATTAGTACCAATAATAAAACGATTTTGAATTTTTGGTTAGTTAAAGCAGTTTGCGATTCAGGTGACGATAAATAGTTTATAAATATAAATATCTGGTTTGTATGGGGAAACATATAGAAGCGAATGTCGTAAAATCTATATATGCAACTACTGAAATAAGAATAAGTAGTTAGTAAAATAGTTTGAAGGGAGGATGTATTTACATCAAATCCAAAGAAATGCACCTAGGTCTACATCGGGCCTGTTGTGATCTCCTTAACCTCCGGTCTACCAGGCCAGAATACTAATTACTAACCTTCTGGAGACCAATAAGAATAATTAATATTGACAGAAAGATATTTTAGATTTGTCTTTGAAATATCAATTGTTAATGTTTAAAGGAAAATTATATGACTACTGATTATGTCCGTCCATCTGCCTGTTTTGGTTACAAAAGTTTCTAGAAGAAAAAGCCCAAATCAATTGATTTTTTCCAATAAAAATGAGTCAAATTGGTCTGTTTGTAGAAATATGGATATAACAACTTTTGCTTCAATACCTCATATACATAAATACATTTTCCAAGTAACTATTTATCACCATGTATTGCAAATCTTCTTGCATTTATGTAACTTTGAGTGCATGTTTATATATGTATATGTATATGCATTTTTCTTTCCATTTTTTTATTAGTTTTCCATTTTTATTTTATTTTTATTCAATCATTTCATTTTTAGTTATTTGTATTTGTATATGTCGTATAAATATTGAAGTGGTTACATGGAAAAACATGTGAACTTTTGGCATGAGAAGAAATATTTGTAGTTATAAAATGTTGACATATCACAGCAACAGCAATGGCAACATCAACATTGTAACAATTCTACAGTTTTACTTAAATTACATACAAACATACTCCACTACTTGCAACAATGAAATTATAACTAAAACAACAACAGTATCAACAACATAGCAGCTGTAATAACAGTAGCAGTAATAGTTGTTGCTGTATATAGTAGTAACACCAATACCTTCACCACCAACACAAATTTTATGTTAAACTTGTACAAGTACATAGTATGAACACTACTACAACTCCAACAACAACAACAGCATCTACAAGTTACTATCAACATAAAAACAACTTGTAGTTTTCGTATATTTTACCCACGATCAACAACATGTTTTCATGTCCTTCAATGCAAAACAAGAATGAGAATGAAGCAAAAAAAAAAAAATAATGTTCAACTAAATTCACACACATACACACATAGAGTTAACAGTTGTTTAGATGTTAGGTAACCTACTAAAAATTCTTAAAGCAATGAATATTTTTAAGATTTTATTAAAAAAAATTCGTTCTTTGTAATATTTTGATTTTTAAGAGTTGATGGAAGTAAAGTACGCAGATATCTCCTTGTAAAAAGTAACAATTCCGGACAGTTATCTTGATTGTTAGTTATGGGCAAGTTCATGGACTATTCGATAAAAAGTGACAAAATTAGTCCCTGATTTCAGTAGAATAATCAATAAGTCCATTAACTAGTTTATTGACCAATTATAGTCCATTAACAAGTATAATAAGAGGGTCAAACTTTAGCCAAACATTGACTAGGAAATGAGAACATCCAATAAGTAGATATTGGACTAGTTGAAAGACTAATGATGAACTAGTTTACAAACTAGTAAATATAGTTATCATCTACTAATTTCTTGACTAGCCCAACGATTTGTCTATTTAGTAGTCCTTTAGCTAGTGAAATAATCAATTAGTCCAATAATAAGTTTATGACTAGTTCTAGTCCAAGAACTAGTGTATTGACAGGACCATAGTTTAGCAAGACAATTAAATAGGAAATAAGGATACCCTAGAGTATTCATTGGACTAGAAATAACTTTTTAATAGGCTAACACATTGATATTGACTTTGAACTAGCCAACAGACTAGTCTATTGAATATTCAGAATACAAGCTAATATAGTAGTCAATAGATTTATCTTTAGTTTAAACAAGTAATATTTCTATATTTTTATTACCCTTCACCAAGTTTGTTTAAAAAAACAGTTTTTATTTATTTTGTATCTCTGCACACAAGTCACACATAACATACACACAAACAAATATAAACTGTAGCAGAAAGAAATATTAACCGTTGTACTGTAAT
>NC_060952.1:87874707-87887889 GCF_022045245.1 Lucilia cuprina | reverse complement strand
ACAGACGGACAGACAGACAGACAGACAGACAGACAGACAGACAGACAGACAGACAGACAGACAGACAGACAGACAAACGGACATGGCTTAATCGACTCCGCTATCTATAAGGATCCAGAATTTATATACTTTATAGGGTCGGAAAATTATATTATAGAAATTACAAACGGAATGACAAACTTATATATACCCTTCTCAAGGACCCGCAGACGGGTCCTTAAAGTATTCTTTCTACTAGTCGCTTTACTATACAATAATGTAGACAATAGCCTTTTTAATACAACAACTCATCAACTATACAACTAAACTAGTCAATAGTAAAAAAATCATAAAAATAATTTAGTTCTTTTAGTGTCAAAAGAGTACTTTTTCGGTTGTTATATATATGTTTATAAGTATAGCCTACACTACTTTAGAGGGGAGGATATATTGGGTTTGTGCTGATGTTTGTAACGCATAACAATATGCGTCCTATACCCTAGACCTTAAAGTCTGTCAGTTGGCTCAGAATCATTTTCTGATTCGATTTAGCTATGTCCGTCCGCATTTCCGTCCATTCATGTAATCCTTGTAAACAATCTACAGGTCGCAATTTTGAAGATAATTCCATGAAATTTGGCACATAATCTTCCATTGTTCTAGGGACAATGACTGTTTAAAATGGTTAAAATCGGTCCATTATTTCACTTATCCCCTATACAATTGAACCCGCATAAGGCTTTTACGTTTATAATTATATTTAATATACTCGTATATACTCGACAAAAAACTGCAAAATCAAGTTCTATACTTCCCTTTATGATGCCATGAATTTTATAAATATATGGCCTCATTTTATCCTTGCTCCTATAAAAAGCTTCCATCAATATTTGACTTAAATGTTCACAATTTTATTCAACAATAAATAGCTTAAGTATATCTGAGGCAAGGTACAATTCAACTTAATGCTTTATTATGAAAACTAAATCACATTTTGTTTTTGTAACAGGAATAGGGTATTACATGGTCGGCCTAGCCCGACTATAATATCTTACTTGTTTTTAAGTAGATAACATTTCGCAGGATCTCCAGTCGTATGATTATTATTTATTTATTTTTATACATAAAATATTACGTATACGCTATTCAAATCCGAATACATGTTTATTCATCTCTCTATATATGTAGAAAAATTGATATAGATTTAAATTAAATATTACAAAATGTATAAAAAGTATTCTTTTGCTTCCATTCTTTTAATTCAGTTTAGAATGAAATGTAGTGCAGATATATATGTATGTATATAACATTCAATTATAAATATATTTCTTTTATATAAAATACTAAGTTCTTTTTTTGTTCTTACTTGATTAAAATACACTATAGTTTCTATAGCATTGTTTAGTAGTTTTATTCTTTTATATCAAATATCCAACAACAAACATTCGTTTAATTTAATCCTTTAACAATGGCTAAATTGCATTGTTTGTTATATGTTTGTAGTAAGTATCATTATAAGTTCACCCTTTTGTCCGCTCATCTGGTCGGTTGCTCCGTTTCTATATTACCTCTGTATTTGAGGGCCTTTTTGACTTTACATTTCATTTCAATTAAGCAAATTCCCTTAAGTGATGGTGGTGGTAGTGTCCATTAACAATACAAAAGTAAATGTCGGCTACATTCATCAGGGCATAAAGGACTAACAAACAAACAGATAAAAAATATATTTCTCTGAATTGTTATAAGGAGTAGGAAAAAAGTTATAAAACAACAATCTATTTACGCTGGTGTACGTATGTACGATTAATTGTGTTTTACAGTAAAAATAAAACTCATTGAATAAAACTGAAAATTCATTCTAGCTACAAGTGGCTGCAGTATTATTCTTACTGAAGTAGGATCAATACATTTATCAAAGGTTTGTTTATACAAAAACATTGCAACTATAGACAAGAAAATAAACTAAATCTATCTATCTATAGGATAGATTATAAGCTAGACTACAGACTATATTAGAAACTAAATTATAATTTATAGACTAGAACAAATAGTAGAATATAGATTGCGGTACAGAATAGACACATTATATACAAGACTATTTTCGTCGAGCAGCTCTAAAATAGACTTCGAAGCTCCGCCGCATACATGGAAGTTTTATACAGTTTTCGGTCGGATATAAGTGGTGTAAATAGTAAGAAGATCAAATTGGGTGAAGGATGTCTTACAACGTTTCAATAAACCAAGTCACTGGAACGTTTCTTTCGACAGTCGGAAAATGTGTTTAGTCCATTGGACATCCTACTGTATTTTCATGCCCAGAATATCAAGAGTTTCTGATTCCTTAATATTAACACCACCCATAAATATAGATGAACCAACCATACGTTTATGCATAAAAATCGACTATAGACTATTTCACAGACTAGAAAACGCACTTTACTATAGTCTATGCTATAGAATATTTTATAGTCTCTATAGTCTGTAGTCTAGTCAATAGTCTAGTCAAAATCTAATCTAAAGTCTATAGTCTAGACTATAGACTAGACTATGGAATAAACTATAGATTAAACTATAGACTAGGCTATAGAATAAACTATAGACTAGACTATAGACTAGTCTATAGACTAGATTATAGACTAGATTATAGACTAGATTATAGACTAGACTATAGACTAGACTATAGACTAGACTATAGACTAGTCTATAGACTAGACTATAGACTAGACTATTGACTAGACTATAGACTAGACTACAGACTAGACTATAGACTAGACTATAGACTAGACTATAGACTAGACTATAGACTAGACTATAGACTAGACTATAGACTAGACTATAGACTAGACTATAGACTAGACTATAGACTAGACTAGACTATAGACTAGACTATAGACTAGACTAGACTATAGACTAGACTATAGACTAGACTATAGACTAGAGACTAGACTATAGACTATAGACTTGACTATAGACTAGACTATAGACTAGACTATAGACTAGACTATAGACTAGACTATAGACTAGACTATAGACTAGACTATAGACTAGACTATAGACTAGACTATAGACTAGACTATAGACTAGACTATAGACTAGACTATAGACTAGACTATAGACTAGACTATAGACTAGACTATAGACTAGACTATAGACTAGACTATAGACTAGACTATAGACTAGACTATAGACTAGACTATAGACTAGACTATAGACTAGACTATAGACTAGACTATAGACTAGACTATAGACTAGACTATAGACTAGACTATAGACTAGACTATAGACTAGACTATAGACTAGACTATAGACTAGACTATAGACTAGACTATAGACTAGACTATAGACTAGACTATAGACTAGACTATAGACTAGACTATAGACTAGACTATAGACTAGACTATAGACTAGACTATAGACTAGACTATAGACTAGACTATAGACTAGACTATAGACTAGACTATAGACTAGACTATAGACTAGACTATAGACTAGACTATAGACTATAGACTAGACTATAGACTATAGACTATAGACTAGACTATAGACTAGACTATAGACTAGACTATAGACTAGACTATAGACTAGACTATAGACTAGACTATAGACTAGACTATAGACTAGACTATAGACTAGACTATAGACTAGACTATAGACTAGACTATAGACTAGACTATAGACTAGACTATAGACTAGACTATAGACTAGACTATAGACTAGACTATAGACTAGACTATAGACTAGACTATAGACTAGACTATAGACTAGACTATAGACTAGACTATAGACTAGACTATAGACTAGACTATAGACTAGACTATAGACTAGACTATAGACTAGACTATAGACTAGACTATAGACTAGACTATAGACTAGACTATAGACTAGACTATAGACTAGACTATAGACTAGACTATAGACTAGACTATAGACTAGACTATAGACTAGACTATAGACTAGACTATAGACTAGACTATAGACTAGACTATAGACTAGACTATAGACTAGACTATAGACTAGACTATAGACTAGACTATAGACTAGACTATAGACTAGACTATAGACTAGACTATAGACTAGACTATAGACTAGACTATAGACTAGACTATAGACTAGACTATAGACTAGACTATAGACTAGACTATAGACTAGACTATAGACTAGACTATAGACTAGACTATAGACTAGACTATAGACTAGACTATAGACTAGACTATAGACTAGACTATAGACTAGACTATAGACTAGACTATAGACTAGACTATAGACTAGACTATAGACTAGACTATAGACTAGACTATAGACTAGACTATAGACTAGACTATAGACTAGACTATAGACTAGACTATAGACTAGACTATAGACTAGACTATAGACTAGACTATAGACTAGACTATAGACTAGACTATAGACTAGACTATAGACTAGACTATAGACTAGACTATAGACTAGACTATAGACTATAGACTAGACTATAGACTAGACTATAGACTAGACTATAGACTAGACTATAGACTAGACTATAGACTAGACTATAGACTAGACTATAGACTAGACTATAGACTAGACTATAGACTAGACTATAGACTAGACTATAGACTAGACTATAGACTAGACTATAGACTAGACTATAGACTGTATATAGTATAGCAAGTGCTATTTGTTTTGATTCATTGTATTGAACTCGAAATTTTAAATAAATATTAAAATAACTATTTTTCAACTAAACGTAAGATTATTACTGATTTTACAATAGATTTCCTGAATTATCTTATGTTGCTCAAGCATGTTTTCCTTTCATTAAAAATGCATTGATATGGGTGTTATTCACACACAGAAGGATCAATAACCAAGCCAAACAATACCCTTATAAGTTATTGTAGCCATTACTAAATACCAAAAACACTTGAAAATGTCTATAATGAATAATTTCTGTTTTCTCTATTATTCTCTTAAAATGGAAGATTAATAAAGCATAACTAGTAAAAATCAGGAATATACTAGAAAAAAAAAACAAGTTTATACATTCTTAACACTCGTATGCCTTCATTTATGGCTGGAAAATATGCCTTTCTATTGTATGGATACATTTAAGAAATTGTATTGTTTGGATTTTAGCAAGAAATTTTAAACTTGGTGTTAAGGTTTGAACGTTTTATCTACAATTATATGTGTAATGCGGAATTATAATTGTGTACTTGCACTTAAAGGTATTGCAGATGTCAGGTCATTTACACCTGTTTAAAATTAGATTATGGTTTGGTTAGACCATTAAATGTCTCCAAACTTACGGATACAGGTAGTTAAGTAGATATTTATTATATAATAATAAAATCATTTAGAACTTTTAAATGAGCTATTAATTATGAAATAAAAAAAAAACTTTCGTTAAAAGTTTCTGCTAATTATCAGAATTAAAAAAATCTTTTTAAGTTTCCAAATGAAAATAAAATGCAATAAACAATAAAACTACTATTCATTAATGCATCAATATTTTAATACTTTCACTAAAATCAAGCACAACAAATTAATGATGTTGTTTTTGCTACTATAATACAAAATTTTCAATCAAGTTTTATAACTTTTTTTAATAAAAAAAAAAAAAAAAATTGAAGAAAATCCATATTGCGTACTGATTGTAAAAAAATGAGGAAAATAACTAAAAAAATATTATATTTAAATGAGTATGGAAATTTTCAATGATAAATCATTTGTAATTTTAAATTTTTAATAATGAATATTTTAAGAATAAAATAAAGTAAAATATTCCTTACTCTAGTTGCTTTTGCTGCTTGAACAATGTTTTTTTAGCATCTTTCAACAATTTTACTTAGTTGGCTGTTTTGACAGCAGCAAACTATATCAGAACTTTAGCAACAAATAATATTGCTCTAATACTGTTGGTGCTATAGCGTGTTATTGTTGTTGTTGTTATTGTAGACGAGAGTTTGACCATATTTTTCTTAGAGCAAGTACATATATTGAAACATATATTGAAATTTTTAAGAGGAATTTCATAAAAGCGTTAAATATTTCTCATGTTACTTAAAGAAAAGTATAGGTTTTAAAATCTACATTATATTTCTGAGGTTTTCTTAGAATAACATTTGTATTTTCTTAGACTTTTATTGTTAGTCCGATAGTTCTTAGTCATATATTTCATTATGAAACTTACCCTATTCTACATATACATACATATATTTCAACATAAACTCCTTTAGTAAGGATTTTGCATAGCAAGTAGTTGTGTAAGACTACTTAATGTATAGTTTCATTCTGCTGTTGTTGCTACTTTAGCCTTTTACTTTTGTAATAAGTTGTCGTTATAGTTGTTGGAGTACTAATATAGTTTTACATAAAATATATGTATGAAAAAATATGCAAAAAAAGTATGTTAAGTCAAACGTACAAAAATAAAGTGAAATAAAACAAATTATATTTAGCTATGTCGAATTCCATATACCCATTATCTAAGCTTGAGTCATATATGAAGTGAATTACGAAAAATTAATCTAGATTAGCGAAACGCAATGAGCTCTCAGAATAAGCTTACTTTTACTGTTTCTTTAAGGCTTACGTATGCACACACATGTATAAATAATGTCTGTCTGTCCGTCTGTCTGTTGAAATCAGTTTTTAGAGGACCCCAGATATCGGCGGGATCTGAATCTTCAATAATTCTATTAGACATGCTTTCGAGATGACCGCTATTTAAAATCAGCAAAATCGGTGAGTAAATAACGGAGATATGAGCAAAAATCGGAGACAACCTCTGAAAATTTCATCAAAACATGTCATATTTTTTCATGCTTTGTTAAAAAAGCAACAACAACACTGTATATTAGAAAAAGATGTACACGTGTGTGTAGATGTATTTGGTTTTACTCAGGTTTTATTTGGAAGTAGGTTGGTTTTATTGCGTTGTTTATTTTGTTTTTCTGTGTTTTTCGTTACGTATGTTTAGATGTCTGTTGGTATCGATGCCTTGTGTATTTTATTTTTTATTTAGTTTAGCGTTGTTGTTAATTTTTTTTTTGTTTTGCTTTTGGTGTAAAAATAATGTAATTGAGAAAAAATATATAAAACTTATATGTTTAAAATAAACTATGGTGAAGGGTATATAAGATTCGATAAAGCCAAATATAACACTCTTACTTGTTTTCTCAATGAATTATACAGCAAAAAGTAAAACGAAGTACTTCCAAAAGAATAACATTTATAACCAATTCAAAAGTAGTACTAAGTGAGTTTGTTTACCTTCTGCGAAAGTGGCGAAAAAAAACAATTTTGTTTAAAATTGAAGATTGATTGATAAATGCAAAATTACTTCCTAAGAATGACTTTAGATGTAGCGAATTTGAAAAGAAATAAAAAGAAAGTCTTTCCTATGACAAGCCTGTATTAAAATCTTTTTTGGAAGTTATCTTTTTGCTGGTTAGGTTGTATTCGTCATGTGTACCTTGCAACGGTGGGAGCATATTAAATCAGCTCACACTTTAATACAAGAAAAACTTTAAATACATTTGCATTTACTCTAAAAAAGAGAGAATGGTTGTCTGAAACTTTTCAAAATACGTACTATTAATGGAAGGGAATTTTTTTAACTAATAAACATATAAATAAGTCTGCACATATATTGGACACTCCCTTTCAAAATCACCAGAAACCAAAAACCGATATTTTGAGTGAAATTATAAAAGCCCTTTATTTCTGAAAAAACTATAAGATATACAACAAAAAAAGCGAAATCTGTGATCACTTTTCTGTCCTACCTAAAACATGTATTTCGAATGAAAATATAAAAGTCCTGTTTTCTATACAAGCGAAATCTGTGATCATTTTTATTTCATTGTAAAAACGTATTTATACTCTACACCACTATAGTGCGGAGACCATTATGAAATTGTGCTGATGTTTGTAACACCCAAACTTATTGGTCCTAGACACACCTTAAAGTGTACCAATATGCTCAGAATAACTTTTGAGTCGATTTAGCTATGTCCGTCCGTCAGTCCGTCCGTCTGTCCATCTGTTTGTCTGTCTGTCCGTCTGCCCGTCTGCCTGTGTATCTATGAAAATCGTATGCGCTCGTTACAGGTCAATTTTCACAAGCGAAATTGAAATTACAAAAGCGATTTTTGTAGTGGTCGGACTTCGTTTGAACTTAAATAATACTAATGACTTTAAATCAAAATTCACATGTAAACACTAATAACACGATTAAAATCTACATAAAGAACTTTAAAGTGGACGTAAATTCCTTTGCAAAAAGCAATAAGGAAAGGCCCATATTTACTCCTACTCCTCATAAGCCCTCTTGTAAAAAATATCTTTTGTCAACAAACATTTGTAAACATTGACATGCTAAGGAGTGAGATCGAAAAATTCTTAACATACATATATGTTTATAAAAAAAAAACACTAAACTTAAAGCTTTATGTTTTTTTTTTTATTTGATTCAAATTATTATTACAATTTACAAAAAAAAAAAATATTTTTATAGTTTTAATCACTAGTGATGAAATTTTGAACCCTTTTCGGAAACCCTTCCATTAACGTTTTTATAGTGCTTTCTGTCACTTTGCTCGAACATGTAGTCCATCTCCGTTTAAAATCTACCACACTTTTGGACACCTTTTTTGTACTCTTCAATTCTCTTTTAACAAGAGCCCAATATCTCTCCACTGGCCTTAGCTCCGGGCAGTTTGGAGGATTTGCCTCTCTTGGTACAAATACCACATTATTGTTCTTGTACCACTCAAGGGCTTGTTTACCATAGTGACAGGATGCCAAGTCAGGCCAAAAATAAGTGGACACATTATGAAGTCTTATGAATGGAAGCAGCCTTTTTTGTAAACATTCCTTGATGTAAATTTCGGTATTTATAGAGCCCGTTGTAACAAATGATTGGCTTCTTTTGCCGCAACTGCATATTGCTTGCCATACCAAGAACTTTCTGGGAAATTTTGTCTGCTTTTGGGTCCTAAACTTTCTTCAACATTCCCTCGAGCATCAGCAACATAAAACTTTTGACCTGGAAGTTGCGGAAAATCTGCCAGAACATACGTTTCGTCATCCATTATGCAGCAAGAATATTTTTTATAAAACTTGACTTCAATTTCCGTGCTCTGTTTTTGGCCTCTAAATTTTTAGCAGCGTTCCTGTCAGGAACTTTTTGAGCCTTGTATGTTTTTAAACCTGCATTAGCTTTAACTTTTCGTACCAAATAGTCCGAGCACTGAGCTAACCGAGCTGCTTTCCTACCGGATGTGTTTGGAGCTCTTTTGAAAATGCGTTCTATTTTTTTGGCTTTAGAAACATCATGTGGACCATTCCTTCTACCTGAACCAGGTTTTCTATGAACTGACAAGTTCTCCAGGTACTGTTTAATAACATTGGAAACAGTTTGACGGCAGACCTTTGTATGCTTGGCCAACTTTTTGTAAGACCAAGTTGGGTTTAGTTGAAAATATTTAATAATTTCAGTACGCACTTTTTTCTGATCACTCATTTTAATCAGATTAACAAAAAAATTAATATAATTGACATTACACATAATAACTGACATGTTTTTCAAAGGTAACTTGATAAAAAAAAAATCAAATAATACTTTGGTTGAAAAATGTAATGAAAAACGTGTGTTAAGAATTTTTCGATCTCACTCCTTAAATCATTAGCATGTCAATGTTTTTGAGTAAAAAATTTCGTTTTTCTCGAAAAATATTAAAAATACAGCATGATGGATTCGTATTTCAGTGCTATCGGCAAAACAAAATAGACATTCTCTATTCGCATTGGATAAACGGATAAATGGACATATATACAAAAATTGCCGCAAACGCCTCCGACAGCTCAACCTTATCCCTATATCCTTCCATCTAAAAATTAGTCTGCTAGTCAATTTTATTAATTTTATTTAAACTGTTACCAACCTATAGAGAAAACTTACATAATCTAAACATTTTTAGTAGCATATTCAAATATGAAGCTCACCAACAGCACAACTCTATGCATTAGCTGTGTGTATGTATGTTTTATATTTAAACGGAAAATAGTAAAAGAGTTGAAAGATGGTGACGTAAAGAAAATATGATGAATTCATCATCGTAATATGTAAAGTGCAATTTTATTTTTAAAAGTTTAGAAAAAAGCAATATAATGTGTAAGTTTAACACTGTCACAAAAGAAGTCGATAAACAGTGTCTAAAGAATGTACTTAGAACGTTTGTGCTTATGATTTAAACAATGATTTAATAATAAAGAAAAAAAACTTAATGGAATGTCAAATAAAGGGCATGAGTTCCAAGAAGAAAGTTGTATATATCATTTGAAAAAGCTCAGCCATTTACACAGTTATTAGTTTAATTCAAATATTAAATTTCAATTTCTATAATTTATTTTAATTTCTTGCAAGCATAGTATTTAGTTTTTTATAAATTTTTCATATATTTATTTTATACACAAGAGTCCTATGAAAGCAATTCCTCAAGGTTTATCTTAGGATTTATTTCATTATTTTCTTCGTACTATTCATTATGAAAATTTCATGTAAATGAGCATGAAAAATATTTTTCATTACGCAGTTGTACTTTAAGAGATCAAAAGGGAAAATATTATGTAATAAAAATAGTTATAACAAATAAAAGATCACAATAATTTAAAAAAGAAACTAAGAAAGACAAATGTCAGCTTATGAATTAAATTGCATGACATCAACGTCATCATCATCGTAATGATAGTTTTCAGTCTGTGAAAAGTTTGCATTTATTTGTTTTCCTTTAGCTTGGTTTAGCACAAACAAAATAAAGATATTATTGTTACTAAGATTTTGTACATTCTACATATTAAACAAACGTGTATCTAATTTTAAAGAAAAGTATTTAAAAATATTAGATTAGGCTTTGATAATCTGTCTATAGAAATACTTTTTAAAAAAAATTTTGTAAGCTACAATACGGTATCTACAAGCCATATTTTTGCATATTATCATATAACAGAACTAGAACAGATGTAGAACAGAACTAGAACAGAACTAGAACAGAACTAGAACAGAACTAGAACAGAACTAGAACAGAATTAGAACAGAACTAGAACGGAACTAGAACAGAACTAGAACAGAACTAGAACAGAACTAGAACAGAACTAGAACAGAATTAGAACAGAACTAGAACAGAACTAGAACAGAACTAGAACAGAACTAGAACAGAACTAGAACAGAACTAGAACAGAACTAGAACAGAACTAGAACAGAACTAGATCAGAACTAGAACAAAACAAGAAAAGAACTAGAACAAAACTAGAAAAGAACTAGAACAGAACTAGAACTGAACTAAAACTGAACTAGTGCAGTGTGTTCCTTATTAAAACAGATTATATTACCCTTGAAAAAACTTCTTCAAAATACTTTTTTTTTTGTGTAGCATACAAAGTTTTCTATAAAACATAAATTATGAGTAAATTATTCTTTTTATAATATGAGGTTTAAGGTAATGAAACATTACATTAAATACAATTTATATACTGCTACTGCATGTACAATTTGTTATTTTTCAATTCATTATATTTATTTAGTATTGACATATAAACACAGTACTACTTTTAATTAATATGTCATTAATAATTATAACGTATTTAACCTTAATCTTGTGTCAATCAACGTAAGTAACTCGTTCACCCATACACCGGCAATCACTCTTTACTTGGCTGCTATATCATGAATATTTTAGCTCTATGAAGCATATTATACTGAAATAAAATAAGTTAAAAAATGATGAAAAACTACAAAAAACCTATGAAAACCTTTTGTCATTTTAAAGCTGCAATGATATGCACACTATGACACCATGGGTTACCACATTAAGTTCACAGCATACAAAGATATCGTCACATACACTTAAACACTTATATTTACATAAACATTCATGTGTATAAGCATGTAAGTAAAAGGTAAACTATGGTGTATTGATAAACCTTGTTTTAATCGTTTTATAAACGCTTGATTGCTATTGATTTTGTGTTACAACGCAACCGCAAGGGTAAACATGTAAACAAACAACCCACCAGTTTTGCAGCGAATAAATTTGTTCATCTTTTTTAGGACTACTTTATTTGTAATACAAAGGAAAATACAATTTTTCCTTTAATATCCTAGAATTACAAATTGATTTAGAATAATTACAACAATTCAATACTGCACATTATTAAAATTTGTTTAAAGTACCACATCTAGCTGCAGGGTGTATAAAATATACACACATATATGCTACCGTAATAAATGCAAGCATATATTTTCATATTCATAAATGATTAATAAAATTATTGATGATTTATACCAGAAGTATTATGTGAATACAATTTTTAATAAACCAAAAATAAACGACTAAGAACTTTATGAATACAGACGTTAATGTTTAAAACATTGTAAATATTTAATACAAAATGTCCGTGACCGCAGCTGAAGTCGCGTCTATAAAGAAAACAATAACATCTCAGCAACTGAATTTTTGCAGCAACAATTTTAAATGTAGAAAACTAAGAGTGACGGTAAAATTTGATCCCCTGTTCTACAACACTTTCGCCCCCGATTTTCTCTCTTGTTATAGTTGGTGTAGTAGAAAAAAAGTTGTTGTGCTGACATTGGGTTGTGGCAAGAGAAATAAGTTATGGCAAATATTCGTTCATATACGTAGATATTTAATAAATTCAATTAGGTCAAGGATTCCTATACATACTATTTATGTAACCACTCTATGGTAATAAGGTTATGAATCTTTTGCTTTTCAACATACGCACAGTTTTGCTATTTGTATACTGACAAGATTTTGTAAAACATGTCTGAAACAAATAAAATAAACATTGAGATTTTTATTGACTCAAACACATATGCTAGAGATATTTGAAATATATTATACAATAATAAATCAGAATTGATTAGAATTATAATGCAGAAAAGAACAAGAACAGAATTAGTACAGAACAGAACAGAAAAGAAGAGATATAGAATAGATCTAGAACAGATCTAGAACAGACCAGAACTAGAACTAAACTAGAAGCAAACAAAAACTGAACTAGAACTCAATTAGAACTAAACTAGAACTTAACTAGAACTGAAATAGAACTGAACTAGAACTGAACTAGAACTAAACTAGAACTGAACTAGAACTGAACTAGAACTGAACTAGAACTGAACTAGAACTGAACTAGAAC
>NC_060952.1:87866007-87874607 GCF_022045245.1 Lucilia cuprina | reverse complement strand
GGGTACGGTTGTATGGGGGCTAGGAGAAATAATGGACCGATTTCAACCATTTTCAATAGCGATCGTCCTTGAACCAAAAAAGAGTATGTGCCAAATTTCATCAAATTAACTTGAAAATTGCGACCTGTAGCGTGCGCACAAGGTTTATATGGACACACAGACAGACAGACGGACGGACGGACATAGCTAAATCGACTCAGAAAGTGATTTTGAGGCGATTGGTATACTTTTGTGTGAAGGGTATAAATATGCTTGTAACGAAAAATATTTTCGACCAAAGATCAAACGAACTTTATATTAAAATAAGTGAGAATGTTATATTCTGTTGTACCGTATCTCCTATACAAACCGTATTTCGCAATAGGAATGCTCATGAGGATGATATTTATAATATGGCTTAAGTCAATTATGGACAGAGATCTTTTGAAATAACAAACTATTAATTTTTAAAAACAAAATATTTTTGTTCAATTTTAAACCGTGAGCGTATGAGTAATTTTCTAAAAATGGCCTTATATGCATCAACCGATAGGTTTTGTTTTGTATAAAACTTGCTTATGTCAAATTTCTAAAACAGTTATGGCCGTTAAAGCTGTTTTTTGGAGGTCCACTTGATTTCAACAGACAGACGGACGGATGTGGTATTTGATCACTTTTTCGATGTGTTACAAACGGAATGACAAAATCAATATATCTTGTTTATTGGTGGGTATAAAACTATAATTTTTAACAAAACAGCTCTGTAAAAGTTCAGTCATGTGATAAAAGTTAACCATATTGCTAAAATATTTTTATTCTAAAAAAAAATCATTCTTTATTACAATATCTCACTATTTTATAACACATTTATAAAACATTGTGTTTTTTACAAAAAAAAAAAAAAAAAATGATATTTTAACAACGATTTACTTGTTCAACAAAACTTTATAGTTTAAATAAAGATATATTTTTAATTAAAAGATTATTGTTTCAACAAAAGATGATTCATGATCATTATTTTACCAAAAATGTTTTATCAAATGGTCATTCATTCAATAAAAGAGCATTCTTTCTTAAAGAAGAATTCGGCTGTGCCGAACCTAATATACCCTTCACAATGATATGTTTAAAGAAAATGTCAGTACCAAAAAGTCCTCTTTTATAGGTTAACACTTACTTAACCCTTTGAAAAACGAACAAGTACCAAAAATTCCTCTTTATAGGTTCTCACCTAATTCTAATTATACATACTTAATTACATGTTTTCAGATTCATTATTATAGAAAATTTAAAAAGTACCTTTTGAGAAACGAAAAAGAAACAAATAATAAACAAATAATTCAAACTCTACACAATTAATTTCATATTTATAGGTACAATATTATAAAATAATTCAAATAACTATTTTTTGAAAAACAAAAAAATACCAAAAAGTTAACTTTTTTCGGTTCTCACCTAACTCCGATTCTACATGCTTAATTTCATGTTTTTTAATTGAAATAGTACTTTTTGAAAAATGAAAAATTCCCTTTTAAAAGTTCCCTTTTATGGCTTCTAACTTAAGCCAGGCTCCACATACTTAATTTCATGTTTCTAGCCAATAACAACACATTCCAATAACAACACATTTACTTACCCGTCAAGTAACATGGAAGCAATGTGGAACTACATACTTTTGGGATAAATAAGTAATCATTTTTGTTCGACGAGTTTCAAAAATTAACTGGTTACAAATGTACTTACTCGACTTTCCCGCGATTAAATCTGTCTATACAGTCATTATACCCTACACCACTTTAGTGGGGAGGGTATATTGAGTTTGTGGTGATGCTTGTAACGCACAATAATATTAGTCGTATACCCACCTTAAAGTATACCAATCGGCTCAGAATCATTTTCTGATTTAGCTATGTCCGTCCATCTGTCCGTAAGTCTGTTTGTCCATGTAAACCTTGTAATCAAACTACAGGCCGCAGTTTTGAAGATAATTGAATGAAATTTGGTACATGATCTGCTATTGTTCAGGGACGATCTTTGTCGAAAATAGTTAAGATCGGACTTTTTGTAAAAAATAGTAATATTTTGGCAATAGTGTGATCTTTTGTAAAAACCGTGATGTTTTGTAAAATGATAGATCTTTAGAAAAAAACAAAAACAAAAGATCTGTCTTTTGAAAAAAGAGCATAATTTATAAAAATGCTCATTAGTTTTAGGATATATTACTCTTTTCCAAAAAATTTTATATTCCTTTAAAAATAGATTACTTTTTTAAACCAATTACTTTCTTTTTTCAAAAAAAAAAAAATTACAATCTTTTAACAAAACATCTGCCTCTTTCTTCTGATAATATTTATTAGTTTTATTTATTATTCTTTCAAAATATTTTTATAATTTTTTTTGCCTATTTTAGAATCATTTTAATATTTAACTAAAAATTCATATTTTTCTATATTTTTATAACTTTTTTTTACTATCCTAAGGATATTGATAACGGAATAAAAACAATTAATTTTCTAATTGAATTTTAATTTTTTGTTTATAAATTTTCTCTTGCATAACTCAATAAATTGCATATATCTTAAAAATTTTCAAACAAAACAAAGCAAATTTGTTTCACTTATTGCTGCTGCTGCTCAGTCTCCTCATCAAAAAAAAAAAAAAAAAAAATTATATCTTTGTTGCTCAAACTAAAAAAGGAAACTACTCTATGCATGTACATATGTATTGTTGTGTGTATATCTTTTATATATGAGTAAAATAGTTTCTTCAAATATATTCATAATCAAAAGTTTCTTGATAGTTTTTATAGTTTTGTGACGATAAAAATTGCATGCATGTATTAAAACATTTAAGATTTGCTATCAGATCATACACTTTATTAACGCATGCAAATATTCTATGCCAATAATAACAACCAGCAACAACTGCAACATGGAAAAATAAAATAAAAAAACAGAAAATAAAGTTTTATAAAAAGAAAATATGAAAGAGTTTCTTTGAGATATGCAATAAAATAAATAACATGAGCTCTATATTAAGCCATAATTTTATAAAAATGTTAATTAAAGTTTTATAAATTTTAAGAGTATAATATATATTTAGAATACTTATATACTTACCCCCTTATTCACAAACAACACTTTTATTTTAAAAAATGTTTGTAAAACATTTCATACAAAATACACAAGGCAATTAAACCAACAGACATCCAAATATACGAACAGAATTCACAAAAAGAAAACAAAATACATAACTCAAAGAAGCTAACGACATCCAAAAATACATATACATAATACATAGATACACAGCTGAATAAAACCAAATACATGTACACACGCACATCTTTTTCCAATTCATGTATTGTTGTTGCTTTTTTAACAAAGCATGGAAAAATTATGTGTTTTTTGATGAAATTTTCAGAGGTTGTCTCAGATTTTTGCTCATATCTCCGTTATTTATAGACCGATTTTCCAGATTTCTAACAGAATTATTCAAGCTTCGGATCTCGCTGATATCTGGGGTCCTCCAAAAACTGATTTCAACAGACAGACAGACGGACAGACAGACAGACGGACATGGCTTAGTCGACTATGCTATCTATAAGGATCCAGAATATATATATATACTTTATAGGGTCAGAAAATTATATTATACAAATTACAAACGGAATGACAAACTTATATATACCCTTCTGACGAAGGTGAAGGGTATAATAAACATATCTGAAAAACTCTAATTTGAGTAAATAATAATAATAATAATACATTGCAATATAAAATGTCAGTATTTTTGTTTAACTCCTTTATTGCTTTAATTTAAAGAATCGAATGAGGAAAAATATATTGTGACAACAAAAAGAAAATAGAAAACTTTTTTATGAATAGCAAAAGTTTTTCGTAGAATATTTCAAAATAAAAGTTTAGATTTTGTTTATGTACCCTTTACCATTATAATGGGAAAGTACTATTCGTTTATTGTAATGTTTGATACACCAACGCCTAATTGGTTTTTACCCTGTATTTCTATCAGACATTTAGATTGAGTCCTATGCCAACCTTAAAGTATACTAATCGGCTTAGAATCGTTTTCTGACTCAATTAAACTACGTCCGTCCGTCCGCCTTGCTGGTCTATGTAGACCTTGTGCGCAAGGTACTGGTCGCAATTTTCAATATAATTTACCAACCTGAAAGTATACTAATCGGCTTAGAATCGTTTTCTGACTCGATTAAACTATGCTAACAAAAAAGACTTAGTTTTGTAGAAGTTTTACTGACATTACCGATTATTTTCCCATACTTTATCTTGTAAAAAATCTCTTTTTTTTGCCAAAACTAAGTAAAAATATTCTGGAAAGAAGTTATAAAACAAATTTAATGCTTTATTTTTTAAATAATCTTCATTTTAAACATACTAACTGGTGTAGGGTATCATTTGGTCGTCTGTGCCTGACTCTACTTTCGTACTTGTTTAATTATTAAAACTCAATCAATAACATTATAACCTGAAAAGTATTCTTTAACCTAGCCCGCATGTAGTACTTCCTCTATGAAAATACTTCACTTTTAAGGGAAAAAATATATAAATATAGGAGAAAATTTCTTAATTATTTTTTTGTGCAAAAATAAATTTTACAATAAACTCTGTAGAGTTCGGCCCCTAATAGCTAAGTAAATCGGCTCATAATTTATTGGGTCGCCATTAAATTTAATTTAATTATTAAATTTCAAATCTTTTAACTAAAGTGAAAACATCATGGCGTATGATTATTTTTTATTTAATTAAATATTCCACATACGCCCAATATTTATGACTAAATAGGAAGGTATGAAAACAAGCGATATTTAAATGAAAATTAAAATTAAACCATAAAAAACAAGTAGGCAAGTATAGTTGGGCATGGTCGACCATATAATACCCTACACCATGAGTATTTTTTAAAAATTATTTATTTTTTCACAAAGATATTTCTTTGTATAACATTTACCTTAATTTCGAAGTTATATTTTAAGCAATCTATTGATGAAAAACTAATATTTTAAAATAGTTTTTTTTTTATAGAAGTTAGGGGCAAACATGGGTCGATCCTTATAAAGGGAATATATTTTTTTTATAAAATTTATAAGACAATTTTGAACGCTAAAGGGATTTCCGGCAGTGTTACTTATGCTTATCTAAATAAACTAGTTGTGGAAAGGTTAAAGTATATTTGACTTAGTAATGACCTAAGAAATCGGGTGGTCCAGTTAAATAGGGGAGAGGTGAAATAATGGTACAATATCAACCACCTTCATGTGCTGAAGAGCACATTTGGTCCGGGCAGACGTACATATCTCAAAAGTCGATCTGAGTCAATCGGAATACCTTAAAATAGGTGTAGGAGCAATATTTTTGCGCGTTGGAAACATCGATACAATCCTTATACCCCGTTTTAAAATACACTCAAAACTTATGTAGGGTTTTATATGGCTGGCCACTTCCGACGAAATATATTTTAAAACTTGTTTTACATTATTAAACCCTACAAAAAATGTTGGTACGTCGATTAGATATGTCCGTCTGTTCCTCCATGTAAAGCACTCTAATGCTTCAAAGAATGCGATGCACACATTAACTCATTTTTTGGTCTTCTGAAGGACAAATGTTATTGAAAATGGTTTAAATCGGTCCATTATTCTGTCTAGCCTCCATACAACCCTATTCCCCGAATGGGACTTTTGAAGTCATAATTAATTAATTAATTTTTCTACCAAAAATCGCAAAACCTAGTTTATAGATGTTTAAATGACATTCTGAAGAAAATTCCTATACTAAATTGTTTAAGGATAGCGACCTTCTTGTAGAAAATATTTTAAAAAATATGTAAAAAATTCCAGAATTAAGGTAGAAACAAGTTAGAGTGCTATATTCGGCTGTGCCGAATCTTAGATACCCTCCACCAGCTACATTTATGTTATTACTTTTCTAATTGATCAAATATTTGTAGAAATAAGTTTTCTCATGTCTTTAATGGAAAAAATCCCAAAAGTTAAATTTATTACAAATCCAAGATTTATTGAACATTATAAATTTAGTAATTTGCATGTATGTATGTATATGTGTGAAAGATTTAAGGATTTTCAAAATACAAATACATATATAATTATGTTCTAAGTACACAAAATTTTGTTCAACACAAATTGATAATGCTCTTTAAATACGGTTAAAGTGCTTTTAGGGGCAGGAGCTAATATAGGAGAAATAGAAGTACACAAAACTAATATTTTTGCTAAATTATGTATCAATAGCTTAATTTGGTAATAAGAAATGTGCGCTTAAGAAATTTTCGTAAAAGGACTTTGTATGGGATCTATGTCCAATTATGTATATAAAGACAAAATTTCAGAATTCTGTATTTATATCATTGCTTGGTAATAAATATTGTGAATCTAAGTGAATTTCTGGACCTAGTATGAGAGCTGTGACCAAATATATTGACCGATCGTAAAACAATTTTATAGTGAATTTATGTATATAAGAGCAATATTTTTGATAAATGTATGGAAATCAATATTTGGTTATGAGCTATGTGCGTTTTTTATGATTTTCGGAAGGGAACCTTGTATGTGTGTTTTTCTAAGAGGGACCTTGTGTGGGAGCTTTGATCAATTATGGACCCATCGAAAAAACATTTCACAATATATGAGCAACATTGTGCAAAACTTTATATGGATACCTTAATTAAATAATGAGTTCTGTGCGTTTTAGTTATTTTCGGGAGACCTTGTATGGGAGCTATGACCAATTATGGACCGAATCAAAAAAGCTTTCATTGTAATATTTCTGTATATAAGAGCAATACTTGTACCAAATTTTATATCGATATCTTAATTTATGAGTTATGTGCGTATAAGTGATTTTCTGGAGGGGACCTTGTATGGGAGCTATGACCAATTATGGACCCATCCAAAAAATTTTTCCTCTGTATAAATTCTATTGTCATAAAATTTTTATTTCTAAAATTTTGTGAAGATATTGACATTACGACGGAAGTTATTAACAAAAAACCAAATTTCCGGGAATTTGTACTTTTGTATGGGAGGTATATGAAATTGTAGCGATTTTACGCATAGATTAAGCTCTTGTATGGAAACGAATGTATGCCGATTTTTATGGAATTATCTTGCATAGTTTTCGAGAAAATTACATCAGAATGTGTAAAAAATGCATATTTTTTCGAGGTTGTTTTAAATTTTGATTCATAACTTTTCCCGATGTGAACCGATTTTGCCCATTTTCAACACCAAACAACATAGGAAAACGAAGAACATTTTGGGTGAATTTGGTTAAATTCAATTTCTTCGTTTTATCGTGAGCGTGTTTTACACAGACAGACGAACAGACGGACATAGCTAGATCGACTCAGAATTTGATAAGGACGCAGAATATATATACTTTGTTGGGTCTTAGATGAATATTTCTTGGTGTTACACACGGAATGACAAAGTTATATATACCCTCTATCACCACTGATGGTGGTGGAGGGTATAAAAAAACAAATAAAATGCTCTATTATTTCAAAAATAACCCACATATTGAACATACTCACTGGTATCAGACAGTCGGCACTCTTACTAGTCCTTTTTTTATTTTTAATTGTAAATTTCGTTAACATTCATATCTAAAATGATCCCATTAATAATCAAGTATGATGATATTAATCCTAGTACATGCATATCTATATAGCAAATAAGATACAATATAACTTTAATAATCTATATAGGGTATAAAAGTAGGTCTTATTCCTAATAACTTTTCTACATGTGTTTCACACTTTAAAACTATTGCTTTATTACACCATAGTGTTTGCTCCCGAACTGACACTGTAAAAGAAAGAATACAAGTGCTTGTAAAAGTATACTGCAGCAGTTTTTACAACAACAACAACAAAAACAAGCAGCAGCATAGTAAAAATACTACAAAATAGTAACAGTACTAAAAGAAATATGACAACAACAAAAATAACATTAAAAACATTTAATGTATAAATATCATAGCGTATGCAGTGTAGCATACAAACCAACAGATGTGGTAGTAAACCACTGGCATAAGAAGAACATGAAGATGATGCTGCTGATGATGATGATACTGACGATGAAGATGCTTCTTTTATTTTTTGGTAAATGTATATATATTTTAGTATTTATAATATTATAACAAAAATTTTATCCAACAAACTACTATAAGCATAACAATGACAACAATAGTAACAACAACTTAGTAACTACATAACAACAAACTAAAAAAGAGAAAAGTCCCAAAGCAAACGTAAAATATGATATAAATTTTAAGTTTTTTTTAGTTTATTATACCCTTCACGTTCGTGAGAAGGGTATATACAAGTTTGTTATTCCGTTTGTAAATTCTATAATATAATTTTCCGACCCTATAAAGTATATATATTCTGGATCATTATAGATAGCGGAGTCGATTAAGCCATGTCCGTCTGTCTGTCGATAGTTTTTAACGTGAGCGCCTGCCGTGTCGGCCTTATCTCACGGTGGTCTTTTTCATCCACTGGGTAGACTTGAGAACGGTCTACCATCGCCCCTTTGTCTTCAATGAAGACGCAGGTCGCAATTT
>NC_060952.1:87863541-87865907 GCF_022045245.1 Lucilia cuprina | reverse complement strand
TCCCCTATGAGCCCTCTTGTAGAAAATCTCTTTTTTTTTTTTGTCAACAATAAGTAAAAATATTCCACAATAAAACAAATTAAATGCTTTATTTAAACAAATTCAAAATTTTAACATACTGACTGGTGTAGGGTATCATATGATCGGCAATGTCCGAATATAAAATCATACTTTTTTAATTTGTAAAAAGTGTGACCATTTGTTAACTGTGATCTTTTGGAATAAGAGTGATATTTTGTAAAGATTTTTAATATTTCAGACCAAATAAACTTTTGGAAAAATGAATGACCTTTAGTCATAAGAAAGATCTTTTGTCCGAAAATTGTACTTAAACAAATATATAATTATTTGAAAGTAGAGATATTTTCTGAAAGAAAACGATGTATGTTTGTAAAAAAATAGTTGTCGTATCGTTGTAGCGTTGTAAGGCATAAAAAAATTTTCAAATAAAATTTATTGAAACAAATCAATAATAAAAAATTACGACATACTACAACCATACAACACCAATTGTGAATTGGACAAATGTTTGTTTGACAGTAAAGTTATGAAAAAAAATAACTTTGTTAAAAGAGATAGTCTTTGGCAAAGGAGTATTATTTATAAAAACAAATTCTATAAAGTGGTCACTTCTCTAAAAATGCTATATTTTGGTAAAATATCACTTAATGTTTTTTTAAACGTTTAAACGTGAGTTTTTTATTAAACGTAACATTTTTGCTGAATTTAATATTGCTGTATGTGTTAAAAAATCCTATAAATAACTAAAATGACAAGCAATATTTAAATAAAGTGTAAATGAACTTTTAACTTCCCCTTCAAACAAACTGTTAAGAAATTATACAGAATTTGTAATCTTTTCAACGTTAAACCAAAAAAAAAAGGTTTTTTTCTATTTTAAATTAAAATCTCTAGTTATTCTATGTTATCTCTGACTATGCTGCTTTCTATCTTCTTTTTTTTTGTAGTCTTGTTAGTAAAGAAAAAAAAATTATATAAAATTCCTTGTCACCTAATTTCAGTATATTATTTTTCAAATTATAATTCTATCTACTTTAGCTAGCGTGGGTTTGTGTAGAATTTCACACTTATGCTAATAAGAAGATGCAGCAGCTGTTGGCCAAGCCTAGAGCATTCATTAAACCACTAATTACTTGTAACATCTTAGACTGGTGGTGTGGTGCTTAACACAAGGTAATCATTTGTAAAATAAACGTCTTCTTAGCCTGATTACAGGTCAAAGTAGATTAAAAGTATGGAGAAAAAAATATAATAAAATAAAATGAAAAATAAGAAAAAATTATACCTAAAAGTATTATGTAAAAAGTGATTAGGATAATAAAGAAAAATACTAAAATAATTATGAGTTTAAAAATGAATTTAATTAAAATTAATTGACATTTTGCCAAATAATATTTAGATTTGCTAAAAAACATAATTATGTTGTTTAATAAAGGAAAATAAACTTTAATTAATTCAAAATCTAATTATTCATCATTAAATATTCATGTGATTTTTTACTTTTTTTATTCGATATTTTTTGATTTTTCTGATTTTAATTTAAAAATCAGTTAGAAACTAAGCGAGAAAAAGTATTCATATTGCTGCTGTTGTACACTAGCAACTAAGTTTTTGTTTTTTTGTATTAAAAATTTTCGAGCGCGACAAACATCCCAAAAGTGCACTAAACTCACACTAAATAAATTGTTGTACAAAGAAAATTGCTCCCCCGAGTGCATTAGATGAGAAAAAATGAGTTTAGATTTTTAGTCAAGCAACACAGCTTTCCACAAACAATGGTTATTTTGGTTGTAGAAATGGCAACCGAAAAACGGTTGTATCAATAACAAAACTAAAATTGCAATTGTATTTATTAAACCTTTTTGTGTGTTTATCTTCTACTCTGGCATGACCATAAACAAGTAAATAGAATGAATTGGACTGGATTCGTGTGGCCAAGGCCAAAAACCCAACTAACGTGTGAGATAAAACAGATAGTTGTTTTAAGAAAAAATCTTTTTTTAATGTATAATTCATAAAGAATACTTTTACTTTGCTATTTTTGTTTAAGCCAATAAATCATTAGGAGTTTTATTTACCAAGTATTTAGCAATATGTAGCGATTTTGAGATAAATATATAGTTATATTCAGTACGTGACAGTAACTGAAAAATAATTTTAATAAATTAATTTTATCTAATTCAGTTCTAGTTCAGTTCAAGTTAAGTTCTAGTTCAGTTTTAGTTCAGTTCTAGTTTAGTTCTAGTTCAGTTCTAGTTCAGTTCTAGTTCGGTTTTAGTTCAGTTCTAGTTCAGTTCTAGTTCAGTTCTAGTTCAGTTCTAGTTCAGTTCTAGTTCAGTTCTAGT
>NC_060952.1:87829108-87863441 GCF_022045245.1 Lucilia cuprina | reverse complement strand
GTTAGTAAGTTAGTAAGTTAGTAAGTTAGTAAGTTAGTAAGTTAGTAAGTTAGTAAGTTAGTAAGTTAGTAAGTTAGTAAGTTAGTAAGTTAGTAAGTTATTAAGTTAATTTGTTTGTCAGTTAGTGTTTGTTTAATTTCTTGGAGACTGTAACCATTTCTGAAGCATGTACTCTTTTTCCCCGAATGTTAATTTTTTTGAAAATGCAATCTCTACAATAAAATTGTAATGTATGTTATTTTTGAAGTTTCCTTTCAAAAAGATCGGTTTTCTAATAATAATGGTACCAAATAAAACATTTTTCAAACAACCACCACAACAGTTCCACATTGTCATCAAGGATGCCTATAGGTATCTTGATACGATCTTACTTGCAATTACTTATAATTATATGTTTTACTTTTGTTTTCCTTTCAATTACAAATTATAAAGAAAGCGTAATTACAAGAAAGTGTGATACATATGTATGAATTAGGGAGTTTCAAATGTATTTGTATACAGGAAAGCCAATCTAAACAACATTCTAGTGATAACAGTAACTCTCAATCAATCTAAAATAGTAAGTTGTACTTTTTTAAGAAAAAAATTTTTACCACCCTAATATTTGTCTATTTATTATTATTTATAAAGATACATTCTTGGCTTTTTGACTTAATTAATATGCTTTAACATATACAATATAATGCATGTTATTGCCTGTCTTTTCATCATGCCGTTCGTTGTCTTTTATTGTTGTTGGCATTTTATTTATTTTCATTTTTGTTTTTTGCTTTCATTTTTTTTTCTTGTTTTTTGTTCTTCCTGCCCAAGATTTGCTTCGAGTCGCTCTAGTTATTGCTAGAGCTACTTTTGCAATTGCTTCTACTTTTGTGACTTGGGCTACTTTTATATACATATTAATGTATGTTTATATTTTTTCATCTTTTTTAACAGCAATTTAACAATACATCAACACATTCATTAAGTAGATGCATGTTTAAATTGTATGTCTACATATATACATAAATACAAATGTATGAGTTTGTCTGTGCGTAGTTAAAAGTGTTTTAACTTTCTTTTCATGATGCTGTTGTTATTGCTGTTATTATTGTGTCTTTTTGTCACTATTTGGCATGAGAAAAGTCCTACAAACAATGAGGCCAACCAATGTTATTGGTTAAGGAGAAAAACTTTTTTCGTTTAACAAATGTTTAAAATGGGTACAGTACTGGACACATGGGTTTAAACGAGGTACTGGCAAAATTTTCAAGAAAAAAAAAACTTCTTGTTAACGTAGTGTGCTTCAAATTCTATTTCTCTCTCAGACAATTTGTATTAAATTTTATTAAAATTATTTATATTTAAAATTAGGATTGCAAATAGCGGAAGCAGGACGACAAAGTTTTTCATTGTACTTTTACATGTACCAGCACAAATAAAAAGCAAAAAAAAAAAAAGGAATATAAAAAAATGTTTTAAATAAAATGAGCGAAACAAAAAACCAACTTTTCATATGAATTCATTATTATTATTTGTTTGTTAAGGTCCTTATCATTTAACAAACACATACAAAAATTATAAATAATTTTACGCATTTTTTTGCTCGTTTCTTTAAAGAAACTTTTGACACAGCTGCTAGAGCAGGCGAAAGAAAGTACCAAAGTACATTCTACTCAAACAAAATTTTTATTTGCTTCACTTATCAGTTTTTGTATTCAATTTAAATTGAAGTCTGTTTTTAATGTGTTTAATCATTTTTTTATTTGGTGTATGCGTGCTTACTTTTTAATTATATTCATACGGCTATACTTATATACACATACATAAATGCTTCAACGCCTTCTAAATACACAACAATTACAAATGAAAATGTAAGCAAATAAAACGCATACGCATCTACACAAATGCCGCTTTAATATTTGTAATAAAATATTCATTTGTGTATGTGAATAAAAAGAAAATTAATAAAACCTCCCACACCCAAGATTGTGATGATTATCCCGCTGATGCATGATGAGTAGAAGTTTTTGAAGCATCCGATTTCAAAATTGGTTGACTGAATCGTTAAGTGGCTTTTTCTTAAAAACCTTTAAGTAAAAATTTTATTTTCTAAAAAAGAACAAATTTGAAACATTTAAACAAAAAGAATGTTATAAGCAAATTTTATATCAAATATCTAAATTGAAAAATTTCTTTAGAAACATCATCTTGCAAAAACTTTTCGTAAAAAATATAATATAATTAACAAAAACTTTTTACAAAAATTCAAATTTAAGCAAATGTTTTCATAAACTTAAAATAATTCCTTTTACACCTACCCTCGTATATATTTAGAGATATGTGTATTTAATGCCAGTGACAATGACGTTGAAGTTTTTAATGATGTTTCGCATACAATTGTCAAAGTGCAGAAAAAAGACTGATGTAACAATAAACTTAATTGAAAAAAAAAAAAATCTTACACATTCACTCACATTCTTACATTAATACATATGTATATATAATGGTAAAAGTATTTATATATTTACGAGAATTTTATATATACATATATGAATGTATGTAGGTAGAGACATACATATGTATGTATATGTAACAAATCATAAAAATTCATTTATTAGATATAAACTTTGTTGAAAAAGAAAAATTGTCGTTAATGGATTTAATATGAATATGGGGGATTTTCATTGTTTTAATCTGTTTTCATTGTTGTTTTTATTTGCTAATAAATTATGGCAATTAACTAAATGCGTAGGAGTGATTACAAATTATGACGTAGTTTATATGAGTTTTATTTTTCATAAATACATTTATCAAATGGAAACTTTCAAATAAAAATACGTTCATCATAAAGTAAGTTAAGCAGCTGAGTCTCTGTGGGATGACATTTGTAACGGAGTGATTGAATACAAAATCATCATTAAAGTATTCAGCATTATATGGTTAGATTGAAGGTAACATTATTGCAGCCGCGGATCCAAGGGTTGGGAAAAAAGGGAAATTTTCCCCTTTTTACTTTATACTTTATACTTTATACTTTATACTTTATACTTTATACTTTATACTTTATACTTTATACTTTATACTTTATACTTTATACTTTATACTTTATACTTTATACTTTATACTTTATACTTTATACTTTATACTTTATACTTTATACTTTATACTTTATACTTTATACTTTATACTTTATACTTTATACTTTATACTTTATACTTTATACTTTATACTTTATACTTTATACTTTATACTTTGTACTTTGTACTTTGTACTTTGTACTTTGTACTTTATACTTTGTACTTTATATTTTACCAATGACCCTGGTGGGAGTTGAACTCATGATCTATGTCAGATAAACAAGAGTTCTAGCTATTAAGCTACCGAAGGTATACGAAAATAAACAATAGTAATAATCATTTATATTTATGAAATGTATGTCACAGTTGAAAACAATACATCATCAAAAGTTCATGTTTGAATAATTTTGTTTATAGTTATTACTTAATCGTATTTTTATATTTATATATTGATTGTTTAAAAGTATGATTTTACTTTTGGAAACTGAAATATTAAAATTCACATTAAACTAAATAATTCATTCAGCAGCTAACTAAGGTTTTTATACCCTGATCACGTAAACTATGAGTTTTTATAAAAAAATAAAAATATATTTATACTTGTCCAACGAGTGCATACTTCAGTCATTTTTTTAACATAATTATGTCTAGACTATGACAAATTTCCTTTCACTACAATTTAGCATTATTTAAACCATTTAATTATAAAGTAAATTATATCTAAAATGTTTGCAAACGGCAGTTATACCCCTTAAAAATTTTAAAATTGCTTTTGACAGTGACTTTTGAAAACGAAATAACAACCGACATAATTCTTTCGTCATTATTGTATATTTATCGTTTTTATTTCAAATTAAGTCATTGACGAAAAGCGTGTAAATAAAATAAATGGTTTTATTTGCAATTTTATTCTCTTTATGTCTTTGGTTTGTATTTGTTTTTCGTTTTATAGAAAGTAATGGAAAAAACACGAAGAGATTATTTGATCCTTATGGAAAAAGTTAAATTAAGCAGCACAAAATACCCTACTTAAATGCTTTACATTTTTTCGGATTGTTTTTTTACGTTAACAATTGACAAAAATGCAAAGGAAAAGCTAAAAAATTGAAAATTTGAACATGAATTTTTTTTCTGCCATTCTTGTTTTGGCCAATTAAGCAAAAGACCACATTTACAAAGGCATAACATATAAAATAATAAGATTACACAAGTTAAATTGTAAAAAATGTTATTCATACGTACAAACATAAAGATAGCTGAACGAACAGACAGGCAGACAAATATAGGGAGTAATAAAAATAAGAAAAAAACATCATCAGTGAGCCAAGATCCAAAGGATGAAAGCATCTTGACTGTACATAAATATAATTGTGACTTGCTATAGCAAATTTGAAGAAGAGACGAATGATAAACTGTTGCAAATAAATTATAGTTATATATGTAATAAATATTCAAATACACAGTTTTTTCTATTTCATCATCATCGTCATTGGCATTAGCATTATCAACGGGAAAAGCATCATCATCAGTGTATTCTGTTTTTGCAACAAGCTTTGCATATGTTAAAATAACAACAAATACTACAATAAAAAATACGAAAGAAACATTTATACAGACCCATGTCCTTTTTTCATGGCATCAATATGTGAATGTAAACATTACAAGGGGATGATGTTTAAGCCGAAGAAATATGAGAGGGTGTAGGTTTTACATACATCAGAGAAAAACATTGATATAGAGGAAAAATAACAAGTTAAAAAAATATTATTTTATATTCCAGTTAACAGGGGTTATTTCGTAGAATTAAACATGAACTAGAACTGAACTACAACTGAACTAGAACTGAACTAGAACTGAACTAGAACTGAACTAGAACTGAACTAGAACTGAACTAGAACTGAACTAGAACTGAACTAGAACTGAACTAGAACTGAACTAGAACTGAACTAGAACTGAACTAGAACTGAACTAGAACTGAACTAGAACTGAACTAGAACTGAACTAGAACTGAACTAGAACAGAACTGAACTAGAACTGAACTAGAACAGAACTAGAACTAGAACTGAACTAGAACTGAACTAGAACTGAACCATAACTGCAAAGATGACCAAATAAATGAGAACTTAAGCAGAATCGAAAAATCTGAATTCTAGGTAATATGAAACTTCCCATATATTTTTTAGAAACATATACACACATGTTTTTAACTTTCTGTACATATGTGTGTGTTGCAAGTTATACATATATTCTATTTCAACTAAACATTTATCTTACTTTCATATTGTTTTTGGTTTTTTTCCCAATGTTGTTGTAATTTCAATGTTTCTTTTATAATATGTTTTTTTTTTTGCTTATTTTAACAATTCTATATTTGTTCTATTTTTAATGCACTCTTTTTGCATGCCAATGAACATGATGATAAGGATAATGACAATAAGCTGCTTGCTGTTTTTTCTGTTTTGATTACAATCAATTTATCTTTTTACTAATGAATTCAATTTAGTTAGAAATTATATACATACGTAAAGACATATATTTGTTTGTAAAATAATATCGGAGATAACCTATCTATTTATGTTCAACATAGACAGACTTACTGACATAGAAAAACCAAAAAATCCTCATTAGAAGATGGTTTTTGGAAAAATCAAAGAAAATGAGCAAAAGTATTACGTCTTTGAAGACGATTTATTGATATTATTTATATAAAAACATAAGTTTCTTTACTGGAATTTTTTTCTTTTCTATTTTACATAATGAAATTTTTCATATTTGCATCATGTTGTTTGTTATGTTTAATCGTTTTGATTAGACAAGTTCTGTTCAAGTATACATATAATGAACCAATTTGTTTACTAATCATTTATGGCTATTTTTCAGCTGGACTGATCTTGACTGATAATTTAATCAAAATTGAATGAAGAATATAAAAGGATATATGTATTAAGTATTGCGAAGTAGTTTTTGTAAATGTCACATAGAGTATTTTCACCAATCAACTTGAACCGATTTACAAATTTTAGTATTTTGACTGAAAATGCGTAATTTAACAAAAGCGTATTTTGTAGGTGAGTTAGTTTTTTTGGTTTGTTAGTTTGTTAGTTAGTAAGTTAGTAAGTTAGTAAGTTAGTAAGTTAGTAAGTTAGTAAGTTAGTAAGTTAGTAAGTTAGTAAGTTAGTAAGTTAGTAAGTTAGTAAGTTAGTAAGTTAGTAAGTTAGTAAGTTAGTAAGTTAGTAAGTTAGTAAGTTAGTAAGTTAGTAAGTTAGTAAGTTAGTAAGTTAGTAAGTTAGTAAGTTAGTAAGTTAGTAAGTTAGTAAGTTAGTAAGTTAGTTAGTAAGTTAGTTAATTTTAATTAACCGAGTAGTAGAAATGCTCATAAAATTTAGGAAAAACAATTTATCCTATGTTTTTATTTCTAAAAAGGTTTCTTTTTATGTATATATGTTGATACGCCAAAAAATTTAAATATTTTAAAATTAATATTCCCCTGAGTTAATCGCCATTTAAGGAGCTATCGAGGTTATTGACCGACGCAACTAGATGTCTTTGACACTACTCAATTTAATTTTCAGTATTGCAAAATGTTAAAATATTTTAATTAGAAATAATTACATTTTCATCATTAAGCTAAATATAATGATAAAAGTCGCTGTGAACCATGTCTTTATTAACAACATTTCAAATGTATGAACTTTCTGGTTTTCATAAACTGAAATGTAAATATCTTCACAGCTTCTTGAAGAAAAAATGATTTTTTGCATTTAGATATCAATAAGTTAAAATGATGGTTAGGTTACTACCCAGTATTATAAAGCTATAAGACTGATTTTAAATATTTACTGCTAGAATAACTCTTAGTAGTAGCAACGTAACATTATGTTTACTACAATTATGAGTTAATTTCTATATTGTCAGCAAACTAAAAGAACTGATCTAATGACAACTTTATCCTCTACTACAATTTCCAATTAAAAATAGTGTATGCTAGTCCTATTAAAATTTTACTAAAAGAAATACCTACCAACATTTAAATGTAAAAGAAAAAAAGTGTTGCTAAAATACTAAATAATAAACACTCACATTTCTATATATAAAAAATATTTATATTCAGTAATGAATACTACCGTTTAAAACAAATTTTAGAAATTGTGTCATTGTAACATTTTGTTTGGAGTTACTTTTGTTGTGCTATTTCATATATTTTATATATATATACATACATTTATGCATATATGAGTTTATATTTTACAGTATCTTTCCGATTTTTACCAAAAAAAATATAAAATAAGTTAAAAATATTTATCATCATCAGAGTTATGATTGCGAAAGTGGGCATAGTCATTCTACTTCTCGTCACCATCATCAACAGCAGCATGAAAACTGTCGCAAAAGAATTTTTATTGTAATATTAAAAAAAATGTAGAAAATTGAACATTCGAAAGAGTGCAGGAAAAATTGTAATGAAAATGCTTTAAAAAAATGTTACTGTAGTATCAAAAACATTTTGTAAACGTTGACAAAGTTCTACTCCTCCTCTCCCACTTCTTCATTTCCACTAAAGCTGATGTTCATCGTTCAACTTCCGTTTTTGAGTGGCATTTGTTATTGGCACATATCCAGGTCAAAAAGTTTTTTCCAATCTATAGATATTTTTAAAGGTTTTTTGTGTGATTTTTCGTCATCATTTGTTTAAGGTACAGAGATCAATCACAATCAATGCGATTATTACATACTTTACATACAATCCTACTCGGAGTAAAATAACATGTGTGTACACTTATAAAGATAAAATATTCCTATGTGAAAGTATATCGGTAAATGTATATGTACCCAGCAAAATCTTTACTTACCCGGTAAGTAGGCAAGTAATATGGGAAAAAGGTGTAAGTAGTTACCTTTTGGGTAAATAACCACTTATTTTTGCTAGTTTTAAATTAACTAACTAACTAAGTAACTAACTAACAAACAAACTAAGTAAGTAAGTAAGTAAGTAAGTAAGTAAGTAAGTAAGTAAGTAAGTGTAAGTAAGTAAGTAAGTAAGTAAGTAAGTAAGTAAGTAAGTAAGTAAGTAAGTAAGTAAGTAAGTAAGTAAGTAAGTAAGTAAGTAAGTAAGTAAGTAAGTAAGTAAGTAAGTAAGTAAGTAAGTAAGTAAGTAAGTAAGTAAGTAAGTAAGTAAGTAAGTTAGTAACTCACTATGGTCGCCAAGGTGGTGAGTTCGATTCCTACCTGAGACACTGGTTAAGTAGCGCCCAATACGTCCGATGTGTTTTTCTTTGGATTTTATCTAGCATACCAAGGGTGTTTCGCTACTTATCTTAAATTAAATACATACAAAAAATTTTTAACTTTTATAGAAAATTATAATTGATGAAACATTTGTTTAATGTTTTAGTTTTATACGTTCAATATCACGTGATTAAATTCGCATTCAATAAGAAGCTTGTATTTTTAGTTTCATTCATTTAGCTTCCACATTATAGAAAATTTCGAAAGTACTATTTGAAAAAAAGTACTATGAAATACCTTTAATACTTAGACTATCATTTAATCAATATTTTTATGTTTCTGTGTTCAATATTATATAAAATTTAAAAACTATAATTTAATTATCAATATCTATATTCAATTTCATAAAAATATAAAAAAGTGCCGTCGGACGAAACGAAAAAGTACAAAAATCTCTCTCATTAAATTCTCATTTAATAAGGACCGTATGTTCCGGTTAACCATTATAAAGAATCTAAAAGGTACTATTTGAAGAATAGAAAAGTACCAAATAGTTCCCACTTACAGAATATTATTCAGTCAAGATCATGTATGTTAAAATAAATGTTTCTAGGTTGAATATTTTAGAAAATTCAAAAAGTGCCATTTATGAGAGAAAAAGTACTAAAGGTTCTCTCTTAAAGAATCTTATTCAATGAGGACCGTGTATGTTTAATAATCATGTGTTTTGAATTCATATTAAAGAACATACAAAGAGTATCATTTGAAGAAAGAAAAAGTATCAAAAGTGGAATAAAATTTCCCTAAGTGGAAAATACTAATAAAGAATACAAATTTCCCCTTTTCGCTTAGAAATATACATTTTCGAGAATTAAGTTTACAAAATATTCCGTATTTAAATCTATATATCCCAGATAATGCTCAAACGATTCAAATCTGCATTCATTTGTTCCAGAAAGATAGTGCTGTCAAAAGGTACTTGAATTTACTCGAATTTTGTCCTATATAGGACTTAGTACTCGAATTCCAAAATAATATTTTGTGTGAATATTTTGTGTGAGCCAATAAACTACTTTTTCAAATTTTATAAAAATTGGCTCAGTGAGTTTGAATAAAATTAAATTTCTTGGTTTTTCCCTTTTTGGTTCCTGTTTCCCAGTAAAATTTTATTACAATTAATATTACAGAGTTAGTCCGTAATTTAATAGGAAAAATACAACAAATAGGAATAGGAATAATTCAAAAAAGTTGTCTGATTGTGCTAAAAAAAAAGTACCATAAATACAGTTTTCTCCCTTTTAATCCAAAAAGGGACTCAATTTTAGAAAAGTACGAAACAGGTGTCTCATAATTTTGAAAGATGTATCCCAAATATTTATAAAAATTTTATTATGTTAATTAGTTCAAAAGTTATAAGGGGCCAAAAAAGGTACCAAAATCACCATTGTTACATATTTTTAACCCTTAAAAGTACAAATTTCAAAAAAGTACCAGACACCCATCTACTCATTTTAAGAGTAGATACAGGTGCATTTTAAAAATTTTCTTGTATCACTTATATTGTGTAAGATAATTTTTTTACCCGTTTTTCCCCCTTTTTACCCGTAAATGTACAAATTTCCAAAAATCCCTCCTTATCCTTATCCTTATTTATATATTTTCATACTATCTAAAATTGACTTTTTACCACATAGAAAAATATCGTGGTACATCATAAATGACAATATTATCATTATGCCTTTAAATCCATCATCAACAATGTTATCCAACAAAATAACCACTCAATATAGTAGTAATATTTTAAGTAAGTGTTCCTATTTATTTGGCGTTTTTTGCTCAGAATATGTTTTGTTGTAAGTGAAATGTATGTACGTATAAGTATTTGTATGGTTGAAAGAGCAATTGTTTGTGTTTAGGTTTTCTGCAGAGCATACTTATATGGTTGCATGTATTATTTATTATTACTACTAGAAAGATTTATACTCGTAAATAAAGTAGGAACCTGCCATTGTTTGTCTGTTATATTTTTGAATGTATGCTGTTATTATGTATTAGCTGTTATATGTATGCATATACGAATCATCATTAAAATTATAGACATCATCCTTCTCATCATCTGATATAATCCTACACTTGCATAACTACTAACTACATAGCTACGTATATATGTATGTATGTAAGTATAGTAAAATAGATTGTTGTTTAAGTATTAAAAATTCAAATGATTTAGAAACAAGTAGTAAGAACTGAAAGTTATTTTTAAGGCCTTTAGCAGGTAAACCCTTCAGATATGAAATTTTATATACATACATATATAGGCATGTTGCTTTGTAGTTTAAGTATCTTATATTATAATTTAATTAAACTCAGACTGGAATTTTAGTTTTAATATTATAGAAATGTATCAGACTGGAATTATAGTTTTAATATTATAGAAAAGTAATTGCAAATAAATAAAAATAAAATAAAATAACATATAACATAAACTTTAAAATTTTAATAATAGTTCATATATCAAAGTATCTATTGGTTTAGGTTGTAACTGATTCATAAAAATGTTGGTTAAGAAAAAAATCTATCAAAAAATTTACATCATATATTAAGAAAGTTCCTTACTGGTATAATATTTGAAAAATCGCTCCCAAAATAGTTGGTTAAAAATTTTGTTAAAAGTCTGGCAATAAGAAAGCATTTCATAATCTGACTCCGTCTTTTATGTAGTTGTGGCCAAAAACTTATGTGTACACTTAGAATACCTAAGAAACATATTTTGGAATTCTTTAATCTTCTTTAATCTGAGAACACCCTAGAGTTCCACCAACCGTTTTGTTTTTTTTTTACTTGACTTAAGATGTACCTCGATCATTACACCTATACTGTTCATGCAGCTGAATACATTTGCAATATATTTTACTAATTATGCCTAAGAGTTAGTATTAGGCAAAGAATGTTTTCCTGGGGAAATGTTGTTAATCTTAGTGTTTTTGTCAGAAATCTTCGGTTCTTAACCGATATAGTCAAAGGAAGTGTGTAAGATGTTTTTCCTAACGAATGAGTTTGATGAATGATATTTTACACATTTCGTGATAGCACAGACTTTCGTCTAGAAGTAAGTATTGTACAAAGAATATTCCATCGGGAATATGTTACCTTTATGATAGCTCGGACTTTCGTATAGGAGAGATATTAGATCACCACCCATTCTAGAGGGAGGATATTTTTCCTGATGAATGAGAAGTGTGCTAGGTTGTATAAAGATGGATGTAAGTTATCTTATATATGTAATACCATTATATTTAATTTTATATTTGATACAGTGTGCTCTCTGTGAGTGGTTATTTCATCTGTGTGGTTGTAACAGGAAATTATGTTTTTACATGTATTTGGACAGTCAAAAATGTGCACAGGCGTTTAATATACAGAAAGAGACAATAATATGTCGTCGAAAAAGCTCACACTGTGCCTGAAAAGCGCAACATTGAAATAAGGCCTTTAAGGCTGGTGATGAACTAAACTACTTCGATATTTTGTACAAAGAATGATGGTTGTATATTTCTAAGATCCGCTTGACCACGATTTTAAACATAGTGTCAATGTGTATGCTTACCGTAACAGTTAGATAAGGTTGATAGAAGGATATATACAACATCAAATCCGAAGGAATACACCTAGGCCACAATCGGGCCTGTAGTGCGCTCCTTATCGTGAGAAAAAAAGAAATGCTGTGGGCGCCATATTTATTCTAATCCAATTTACGCATTCCGTTATTGCTCGTACTTCTGCCTGAAAGCTTTTGTTATGATTTGGTAAACGATGATATATTTCTGCTTCTAGATCCTTAATATAGAACCCCAGCCCCACTTTATCCCCCAATTTAGAACCATCCGTGTAACAACGAATTCTTACTGGTATTTGCTCTAATGTTCCTTTTGACTAATTCATTCTATCTGGGATCAGCGTTTCAAAGTTTCCGACATATTCTGTATCTGGTATAAGATCATGCACGTCCGATTATTGTGCATAACCATCCAATGTGTCCAGTATTACATTGATGACGTGTCCTATAACCTCTTTACCAGTTCATCTAAATTAAAGAGTCATTCGGCTGTAAGCGCCGTCTTATATCTTAAATATGTTTTAATGGGTGGAATATCTATGTAACCGAAATTAACGAATTCTCCTTAAAGTAAGAGGTACTCGATTGTGAGCGCAGACTCGTATATATACAACCCTCGAATCGTGTCAATCTGTAACATTTTTGTCAAAAGCATGCCTCGTTGATCATCCATGTTGTAACGATTTCCGCATTGATAGAACTCTCTTCTTCCGGAATTGGTTGCGTTATACAAGGTTAAAAATTGAAATCCATAAGTTGTTTCATTGTCACTTCCATACTCCATATAACCAACCCAAATCATCTGTTATATGTATATTATAAATCGTTATGTCTTTTGAAATAAATTCTTATTATTATTCTTAAGTTTCCAAGAAATACTTTAGTTCGACCCATATTTTATAATATAAAATTCAATAGAACCGAATTTTGATTCATGTCCGTCTTGTACATTAAAGGCTCTAATCGTAAACGATTTATAAATCAGGTTTCATATGAAAATTTTGTTTTATAAAACATTTATAAAATAAAATGTTGTTAATGAATAAGGGAGTAGTTAGTTAGTTTGAAAGGAGGATGTATACACATCAAATCCTAAGAAATACACCTATGCCTCTATCGGGCCTGTCCAGTGTCACAGGTGGGAATCGAACCCACCATCTCTGGTCTACCAGACTAGAACTCTAACCACTAACCTACCAGAGGCCTCAAAAAGGGAGTAAAAATATAAACAAAATAAACAATTTTAGAATTTTAATTTTTTTTAAAAAGTTAAATGAACAAAATAATTGTAATTAATTATTTGCATATAATATAATTAGTTTTTTGTGACCTTCAGCTTTAACATCATTTAATTAATTTACACAATTTTCCTGTTTAAATAAACACTTATTGCCATACTTATTACGACAATAATTATAAATTTACAAATATTTACCGAAGACTCTTGTAAATTAAACATTTTCACTAAAAATAATTTTAACAATACTTAGCAGGTAAAATTCTTTGGTAGTGTTAAGGTTTTTATCATTGTTTTTCCAACAAAAATAATTAATTATTATTAAAAGTTTTCATTTTGTAAATATTTATATTTTGGCAACACAAAAATGTACGTATTTATTTTACTAACATTACAATTGATTAAAAGTGTACAGCAGGGGTAATAATATTTTTAAAAATTTTTCTTTTATAAATAACAAAAAATACTAAAATTATCTGTAATAACAACAACAACGACAACAACAAAATATCCAAAACAATGCTCATTATATTAAACGTTCCCAAGGCTATAAATTATGTATTAGAAAACAACAACAACAATGTTATTAACAATAACATGACTGTCTGTATTTGTTTATCATTCCCCACCTAACGGTCTTTCATTCTTTTTCTAGCTCTGAACTCTTATTACCTTGATAAACATGACCATTTTAACATTTTATAATACTTTTACATTTATATCTATGTATGTGTAGCTACAACAATAACAACTACAATCACAACACAACATGATGAGCTTTATTCACCTTCCTTCCTCCTTTTGATTCTAGGATAATTTTTTCTACCTTTACATCTATTTTTATTACATGTACCACCCTTTTATTTTTGGTTCATCCAACTTGAATGTTTTCCTTTTTCTGTTTTTGTTTTTGTTGCGAATTTGTCAAAACATATGAGTATATGTATGTGTATAAGTGTGTAAGAGTATACGTTGAAGTGGTCCTGCTTTTCGTGGTGGCTATCTTTGGCTATTCGTTAGTTTGACTAGGTCGTCATTTCTGGGCTATGATCTGTCGACAAAAGAGCCTTTGAATAAACCTTAGAAAAACTGTGGGTTGATAAGTGAGATATTACTAATAATGGATATTTTAACATGGAGTCGGACAGATAGATAGACAGGCAAAGGTACGGATCATATACAGCTATATAAAGAAAAATTCAGAACATTTATATCTAATGGGCTTTACGATCGAGATTTTGCTCATACCTTAACTCCTTACTTGGAAAAACAATAAACACCAATAAAAGCGACACATTAACTGACATCCTACAAAACTGTTGGTTACTGAATGACTGACAAACAGCTTGTCTATATGTTGGTTGGTTGGTTGGTTTGGTCGTCGTAATATTTGAAAATAATTTAACATGTCACTTTTTGTGTTAGATGTAATATAAACACATGTAGTTGTACTGATTGAATCTATGTACATACATATGTATGTCTGTTGAAGTATTTACAAAATATTACCAAGTACTGCATTAGAAAATAGAAATAGAAAATAAAAAGTAAATTCAAAAGAAAGAGGAAAAAAATATAAACACAAATACATAAAAACATATAAAAATAAAAACTAAGAGAATGAACAAATTTACGAGACATCTTTAGATCTATGGTTGGTTGAACATGTTAACGTTAGCGAAGCATAAAGTCATACAGAAAAATAGAAAGTCCCGTTGAGGAACTTGACATACTCATCATCTTCAAATGTCTCTCTATATATTTCGTAAGCAACATACATACATATGTATATATAAATATCTCACCGTAAACATTTGTCCATCCCAACAGCATTAAAATTTGAAAACACATACTCACATACTACACCATCAGACACTCAAAATTAGACTCGAACCGGAAACTGTAAATTTAAGAGAAAAAATCTGCGTTTTTAGTTTTTCATTTCGTAATCCTTTGTCCTTTCAAAAGGACTTCAAAATTTTAAAAATGAAATTTTTCCAAAAATATTTTAAAATACTTCTACTGATCAAACAATGCCAAATTTGATGTCGAGCTAACAAAAAGAGTTGTAAAATAGTTTGTGTTATTTTTAGTTTATTGTGTCAGGATCAAAAGATCTATAAAAACATCTTTCAACAGTTAAAAAAAAATAAAAAAAAATATTTACAATTTTAATAGAATTTTAAGAATAAGAATTTTAAAAGACATTTTTGACAGATTTTTATTCTAACAGTATAAAATATGAAACAGACTAATAAGATACTCTAATCATTATGAAGTGATATTTAATGGATTTTAATTATTCTGGAATTAAGGAGAGCCTATAGTCTGGATTTAAAAATCGTCTACAGTCAGTGGAAAAGTAAAAATCTAGTTTGTAATACACAAGAAGAAGAGTATCATGTTATGTTAGAGATGGCGTGTCCAGCATCATAATGTCCAGTGACATAATTGACATAAAAGTTTCTGTGAACGTTATGACAATTACCAAATTGAAATGTACTTGATATTTTATTTAGAATTTAGGAAAGAGAAAAACTTATCCAAAAAAGAATTGTTTCTAAATTTGGTGTATATTTTGTTTTTAATTCCTTGAAAATATGTTCTGGCCTTCAGTGATGCGCAGGAGTTTTAAATTCTGCGCCTTTTTTGATAAATTTACTCTTTTAAGTCCATGGACTCTAAGTGAAACTTTTGAAATTGTCATAATGTCCTTGCTCATGGATACTAGTTAGTTAGTTAGTTAGTTAGTTAGTTAGTTGGTTAGTTAGTTAGTTAGTTAGTTAGTTAGTTAGTTAGTTAGTTAGTTAGTTAGTTATTTAGTTAGTTAGTTAGTTAGTTAGTTAGTTAGTTAGTTAGTTAGTTAGTTAGTTAGTTAGTTAGTTAGTTATTTAGTTAGTTAGTTGGTTAGTTGGTTAGTTAATTAGTTAGTTAGTTAGTTAGTTAGTTAGTTAGTTAGTTAGTTAGTGGACAGCCAGCCAGCCAGCCGGCCAGACGGACGGACGAACATAGCTAAATCGACTTAGAAAACGATTCTTAGCCGGTTGATGGGTGGACGAATATTTTTGTATGTTAAAAACATCAGCACAAACCTAATATACCCTCCACACTAAAGTGGTGTAGGGTATAATGACAGCAGGAGTTTATGTTCTACCTACCTTTAAACTGATGAGAGTTTCATAGCTTGTGTTTTGGTTTCTTTTAGAGGGGAGAGAAATATACAAATCAAACTAAACTGCAAACGACATTGTAATGTATGTAATTGTAAATGATTATGTTGCCGAAGACGTGAACAAATTTTGGTGATTGTCCAAAAAGGAAGCAAAATATAAAAAAAAAGTAAAAAAGAGACTAAAAGAGAAATAACACTTTAGAAAAGCTACATCAAATCTGTCCAATGTTTCTAATGCTTTACAAACAAATAGTTGTGGGTTAAGATATAGCAAAAATCTTGAAATTATTATTAATAATTTTTCATATCATATAATACGCAGGCAATGTGTAGATAATAAACAAATATCTACACATTGCCTGCGTATTAAAATGTGTAATTTTAAACATTAAAAAAAAGAACATGTCAAAGTAGTAGTTAGTATAATTTTAAAAGACTAAATATATAACAAAAACGAAGTTATATTTGTACTATTAAAAAAAATAGATTGGTTTTTCAACTACTCTAAAATATTTTGGAAAATTTTTGGTTTTAAGTTTACAATTTTGTTACCATTTCGTTATATTTTTTCTATTTTCACTTTCCTTTTACTTAACTTCCTTTTGGTCAAACCTAAAATGGAATATGGGAAAGTCATATGTATACAAAAACTCGATTATGGTTTTGAAATACAAACGAACAACACTTTAACATCATAATCTTCATTATCTACCACAGAGTATGTATCGAGAAAACATTTTATATTAGTATCCACTTGAAATATTTTTTCGTATTCTTTACATTATTTTTCTAATTCTCTTTCATTCAGTGCTTCGATATATATTTTTTTATTTCAATTTTATGTTTTGCCATGCTTAGTTGTCAACATACATTCCTTTAGCTATGTTTGTTTGTGACATTCCATACGTTACGGTTTACTTAACACATTATTTCATCATCTTTCCTTGAAGTCATCATTTTGTAGTTGTTCTTGTCATCATCGTCATCATAGTTCCTTTTAGAAGTTAAAGTTTTTACATTCATTCTTCGGTTTGTCTGTCTGTCTACCTGTTTGTTTCTTATGCCTTAAAAGAAATACTTACTCACCCATTTATATACATACTACAACTACAAACAAACTACACAGAAGGAATAATACCAGAATCCATTTAAATCTCACTATAGCACTTAAGTGGTATAATAACATCACGTTAAGAATTTTTATATTTCAGTGATATTTAAGTAGTATTATAATAGACTTTTCTGTCAGTTAAGATTTTTTTCATATTTATTTTTTTCTAGAAAAAGTTTATTTTATGACTACGAATAGTATACAAATATTATTAAATAATTTTTAAAATTATTTAAGAAAGTAACAATTAAGTTTTGAATCTTATCATGGGTTAATATGAATAGAATGCTTTGGAATACGAAAATATAATAAATTTTTGTTAACAAATTATTTCAATTAATTTTTAGGGTCACCATCGGAGCTGCGGAGTATGCTCATTTTATGTGGAAGATATCAAAAATCATTTAATATTGAGAACTTTAATATCGCTAGATCAGTTAGTAGATCTAATTTTTGGTTTTTTCGCTCTTTAAAAAAATATTTTTTTAAATTTTGTAGAACACAAAATCTAAAATATGAACTTAAATCTAAATATGAAATTAAGTACGTAAAACCTTAAATAATTAAGAACCTACAAAAGGCGAATTTCTGTAAATTTTAGTTCTCAAAGGTACTTTTTGAATAATCTAAATTATTGAACCTCTATAGAGAGGACGGAGTAAATCATAAACTATAAAACACTTTTTTTGAACTATAACTAACTAACTAACTAACTAACTAACTAACTAACTAACTAACTAACTAACTAACTAACTAACTAACTAAATAACTAACTAGCTAACTAACTAACTAACTAACTAACTAACTAACTAACTAAATAACTAACTAACTACCAAAACGGTTAATGTTTTGTGTTAAAAAATATTTCAAGTTGCATCAATGAATTGGGCGTATACTTAATATTTGTTATAAGAATATATCGCTAACACGTATACGTACAGGTTTCGTCAGTACAGTATTTTTTCCAATTCGAATTGGACCTGTCAATTGGTTGAGGTTAATCAATTGGTTGAGGTTTGTGTAGAAAGCAGCATATGCTAGATTCCTAAACCCGATCGGTATCTCTTACTGGTGTGACGCCGGTATATGCTGGGGAATTGATAGGTCAGTATTCTATGATTGCCTATCATCCCGTAGAGCGATCTCTATGATCATGGGAATGGTACCGATTCGAAAATTGATGAAAGATCGGGAAAGTCTCCATATATTGGAGATTAGTACTGATTTAGTATGCCTTTTTACGCTTCGGGAAGGTTCTTCGGTGCAGTTGCCATCTCAACGGGATATTTTGATACATACTACGCTACTATTTGTCGGGCAACTATTGGAATCATTTGACTTTGGAAATTCCTATTTCCTTTGTTACATTGACCGGTTCATAAAAGAGCAGGATCCCTCTTTTATGAACCGATCAATGTCCATCCATTTTGTTGGGTATTTCGGACTATCAAATACGTTTCTAAGTGTTGTTGCCAAAACAACACTAGTGTTGTTGTGCGGACTTAAAAAGGTTATTAGATGATGGGGATAGCATTTTGAATAATGCAATATTTCATGACATCACCTGATGTTGGGACTCTTCGCCCCCTTCTATTTACTTTAGACCAGTGATAGCTTTTTCCTGGTCGGATTTAGCACTGGTATTTGATCCCACGCTGCCTGTTATTCTGCAACGGGGCTACTATGGCAAGAAATTTGGACCGGACCAGCCATGTATAAAAATTGTTACCTAAGTTCTTCATTGAAGAATTCAAGAGCGCATGGTAGAACGTCTCTAGTCTACCCAGTGGATGAAAAAGGCAACCGTGAAATAAGGCCTTTAAGGCCGATGTTCAAGTTAAACTTTCGACATTCATATTTAAATTAACTAATTAACAAACTTCGTCCATTTCACGACTAATATTGAACGTGTTGAAAAATTGAAGACTATTGAAAGATTATTAAAACTTGAGATAGGTCCATTATTTCACCTAGCCCCCATAGAACTAAACCCACCGAAAAACCTGCAAAAACCTTTCTTTTTATATATTTTAGTTCAGTTATCGATGTTCATTGTTTTGATTATTAATTTAATTGAAAAAGAAATAGCTAGATGCAAATAATTTGATAATTTATACTAATTTTTGATTTTTCCTGTGTTTTAACTTTAAATTGTTGAAAATATTTATTTTTTATATATTTATTTACTATATATAATATGCCTCCAAGAAGCATACTATTAAATTCTATACAATTTTAAACAATATCCGGTGTAAAAATATTTTACCTGTAAATTATTTTTTACTAAAATTTCTACACAAAATTTCCTATTTCAATATAATTTAAGAAAAAAAAAACATGCAACTTCCTTTATAAAATTGTCTAGAAATTTTATTGTTGTGCAGCAATAATCAAGATGATGATGATAATGATGACATGAAGATAGAGAAAAAAAATGCTGATGTCTCGTCTTGATGCATCAAAAGTAAACAACCAGAAATTGTAAAAATATACAGAAACAACAAACAGATACGTATATATAAAAATTTAAAAAAAATATTAAAAATAAAATTGTGTTTATGAACAGGCATAAGGAATTATAATGTACGCTATATCAATCGGCTCAGAATCAGTTTCTGATTCTATTTAGCTATATCCGTCCGTCCATATAAAAATTTTAATCAAACTACAGGTAGCAATTTTGAAGATAATTCAATGAAATGTATTGAAAGTGGTTAAGATAGGTCCATAATTTCACCCAGCCTCCATACAACTGAACCCGCCGAAGAGGACTTTTATGTTCATAATTATGATTTATATACTAGTATCTCGAAAAAAAGCTGCAAAACCAAGTTCTATACTAAAACTATAGTCTTAGAAAAAGTTAAGTATTCAAAGTTAAAAACGCTTATTTATGGTAATTTATAGTAGAAAAATCAATGCCACTAGATAACCACTAGTTATGTAAAATAACAAGTAGTTTTAATCGTCAGGCATCTTGAACTTGTAATCTTACTTCAACTGAAGCATATTATTAACCCTTTTTAAAAACTTAATCTAAATGTTGCAAATCCCACAATTAAGAACATAACAATGTTTCATTTTGTATAGGGTATCTGTAAAAGAAACAAGCTAAAGTCAATATGACGAGACACTATGAAGAATATAAAAATTATAAACAATAGTCAACAACAACAGAAGATGTTGTAGCAGCAGCAAAAATAACAACAGTTAAATACACAGTATGCATTAATGTTGTAAATAAAAACAAAAAATCGCAACCAAAACAATGCTTACTAAACAATGAGGGATACCTTTACTCAAAATTATATGCAAATCAACAGACAGACAAATATATATAGTCAAACAAGCAGACATACAAAATTTCTATACAAACAACAATAACAACCCTTTTTCCTTCTTAGCAATAAACAGGGAACATCAAATCAAAATTGCATTGTTTGCACAACCCTATTGCTACTTGATTTTTTTATTATTTTTTAAAAAATATACTTGGGTGCGTTGTTCTCTTAAACAGAACTGTGAATAGAGAGAACTCTTAAGCACCCTTGGATGCTTTAAAGTGTTTTGTTAAAAAAAATAAATAAAATAAAATTTTATGCATCATGAAAATCACTAATATTAACACAAATTGCTTGTTTATAACATACTTTAACTTATATTATTAAAAAATATATGTATAAATATATACAATAAAATTGTAATAATAATAAAAGATAATAGCTAAATTTATGGAATATATAGTAACATTGTAATATTTATTTAAACCTTTTTTGAGAGAACAGTAGCAGTATAGTGGGTACATATGTTAGTATTGTTATAGACAAAGTTTATGCAACAAATTGCATACAGGTGCTTGATTTTATAAGCAAAAAATGAAAACTTATATAATAAAATCTTTAAAATTTTTTGAATATGTTTTAGAAGTTCAAGGGTTTGGTTTATAAATTTCTTTACAAACTACATTAATTAGCTTAGAATTTGTATACCCTACACCATTTTTCACTATATTGGGTCATTTTTAAAATTGGCTAAGACGTGTTCCTCCGTCCAAGGCCTAAATCTTGTCTAAATCGATAAACTTTTTCATACATAACCGGACCTGCAGCTTAACAGCTTAATTATGTTTAAAACTAAATCAGTTATAAGACTACCAAATTTCGTCAGCTTTCTTAATAAACTATACTCACATGCAATGTCTCCCTCAGAAAATTGTATGAACGTACTTATATCCCTGAAAAATCTTAAACATAATGATGAAATTTGTCATATCCATATCAATATAAACATATATGTCATTACCTATTTTTAAATCAAAACATACTTAACACTAGCCTCCATATAAAGCTACTTTCAGAAAATCAGATTTTCGTCAATAAATTGCTTAAATAATTACCAATTAACACAAAATTCGACATGAAAGTTTCGTGAAAAAAAAAAAAACTTAAAGCAATATAAACCAGTAAGAGCTGAATATCCACATTTATATATACCTTTCATCATGTTGTGTTTGAATAAGTTATAAGTTCTGAAACCATTTCTAAATGGTCAGTCCGAGTTTTTTTTTTAAATTTTTAATCATGAACAAATATATCCACATATGGACACTACTTCCTAATTAAAGACCAACAAAAGACACTTGTCTTGTAGTTTTACCCAAGACTACATGCATATTTTATTAGGCTTAATGTCATTTTTGCAACAAAAAAAGTGCTCATATCGTGCAAACCTCTAGAAATTTGATTTACTCTCGGAGATAAAGTTGTAGCTTTAGTCTAAAACAGCAAATATTTTTACATAAAACATCATATAATATTATAACATAGCTTGCTATTACCTATTTACAAAACAAATTTATCTTAAAGATCAAAATCGTAAAACATTTTTATATGTTAATGCATTTTTTTAATTGCATAAGGGGTATACATAATATTTCGATCTAATCATTATTTCGAATTTGAATGCTAACTAACTAACTAACTAACTAACTAACTAACTAACTAACTAACTAACTAACTAACTAACTAACTAACGAACTAACTAACTAACTAACTAACTAACTAACTAACTAACTAACTAACCAACTAACTAACTAACTAACTAACTAACTGACTGACTAACTAACGAACTAACTAACTAACTAACTAACTAACTAACTAACTAACTAACTAACTAACTAACTAACTAACTAACTAACTAACTAACTAACTAACTTACTAACTAACTAACTAACTAACTAACTAACTAACTAACTAACTAACTAACTTACTTACTAACTGACAAACTAAGTCCTATTTCAAAATGGTTGTATCTCTATATTAGGCGTATACTTATTATTTGTAATATGAATATATCACTAACACGTATACGTACAGGTGTCGTTAGTACAAGTTTTTTTGAATTCGAATGGTTTCAAATTAACTAACTAATTTGGTGTATTTCACGATTGATTTTTAACGTGCCACAAAATACTTTTATTAGGCGTAAACGTTATGTATGTAATATGAATATATCCTAACACTCATAAGTACATCTGTTGTCAATAAAATTAGTTTTTATACCCACCATCAAAAATGTTGGGGGGATATTGATTTTGTCATTCCGTTTGCAACACATCGAAATATTGGTCATAGACCCATTAAAGTATATATATTCTAGGTCCTTATTAAATTCTAAGAGGAGTTAGCCATGTCCGTCTTTCAGCCGGTCCGTCAGTCTGTCTGTTAAAATCACGATAGGGACCACACAGGAAGAGCTAGACCGTCGAAATTTCGCATAGGCATTCCATATTGCTAATATTTGTTCGGTATGGAAAATGTGCAATATCGGTCCACTTTTTCAGACCTCAAAAAAAAAACAGGTTTCACGAGCATAACTGCTTTAAAAACACGAGTATAGCGATGAAATTCGACGTAAGTAAGTATAATATCTTTCACCAAATTCTTTTGATCCATAATTGACCCTACCCCCCCCATATAAGGTTCCCTTCAGAAATTGACTTTAACAATCATAACCGACCCAAAATGCCAGTATAGCTATGAAATTCGGAATAAGTAGATTTTTTACGAACCTTTCTACTAATTTTGTTTTAGGATCGGTCCATAATTGACCCTACCCCCCCATTACTCTTTTAAAAATAAGAATATAACAATGAAATTCGATACAAATAGGGTCCATGCGAGCCATGATCTGTCAAATTTTTTATGGATCGGTCTATACTTGACCCTATCGCCCATATAAGGTCCCCTTCAGAAAATTACTTAAACGAATAGTAAAATGCGAGTACAGAGGTGATATACAATGTAAACAATCAAAACCAAACTAACTTCTTTTAGACTGAACCATAATCAGTCTACAAGAAGTTATAAGGATAGGTCAATAATTGACCATATCTCTCATATAAGATCCTCTTCAGAAAACTTGATGAAAAAATTTCAGAAAATTACTAGCACAGTGATGAAAATCTACATATGAATGTAAATTTCGAATTTAATGAGGACTGATCTATAACTGACCCTATAAAAGGTTCCCTTCAGAAAAGAGTTTTTTGTTATTAAAATACATGTTTTCCTTTTATAAAATACGAGTTTGATTTTTAATCCTAACACAAGTTTTTAAAATAAAACACATTTTTTTTATATTATTAAATTTTTTGTTTTCTTCTTTTATTTCTTCATTTTTTTTCCTTTCATCACTATCATCTTTCTTTATAATCTCAAATTTTTCCTTGTTTTTTTAATTTTTTATTTATTATTTTTTTATTATTATTATTTAATTATTAGCTTAACTAGTTTTATTATTATTATTAATATTAATTAATTCTTAATAAATATGTGTGTGAGTGTTGGGGTTCTTTTTAAATAACATTAATTTCATTTTGCTTGTTATTTTGAAATTTTTTTATTTATTACATTTTTTTTGTCTCCAAGAATTGTTACTTATTTTGCTGTTCTTTTTCGATAATATTTATATAATTTAAATTATATTACAATTTTTTGTTTGGTTTTGTCTTTTTGTTCATTTAGTCTAAAATTGTTTTATTTATAATGAAATTTGAATTAATATTAAAAACTATTTTTTTATTAATTAACTAAATTTTAAACTAGATTTTTTTTACTTTTATTTTAGCTTAAAAAATTATTTATTTAAATTTTTTTTATACATTTATTTGGAAAAAGTTAAGTTTGCTTGATTTGCAGTATTTTTACAATTGTTGTTGTTGTTTTTTATTTTAGTTTCAAATTTTACACTTAGTTTTTATATGATTTTGTTTTGAGAATTACATTTAAGAAAAAAACTTTAACAAAAAATCAAGTGTTTCTTAAATTGTAAATTTGCTAAAAATTAGTTAAACATTTTTTTGGGGGGTTTTATTTGCTTTTGTTATTTTTTTGTTTGTTTGTGTGTTATTATAATACATTTATTTATAAAGATTTTTAAATAAAGATATGTTTTAATAACAGAAAAAAATATTTAAGCCTAAATTTTGTTTTTATAATTTATAACAATTTCTTTAATATTTATAGTATTTTTTTAGATTTTATCAGTAGTTTAATTGTTTTTTTACAAAGTCTTGGATTTCTTGAGGAGAGTATGAGAGTTTTATTAAGAGAGTCTAAGTTTTGCAAAAGTTTTTATTTTTAAGTTGCCAGACAAGGATTAAAGTATAATAAAATAAACAAAAAATATATTTTTTTAATTATGTTAAAAACATAGATTCGTATACGTCTAAAAAAATTTAATATTAAATTTACAAATTAAAACTTTTTATTTAAATGAAATTTTACACTTGAATTTATAACAATTTGATATAATATAGAACAAGGATCAAGATGAACCCTGAACTGGATTTCTAAATGAAGGTTGTACTATTTGTTTAACCCCTCGGAGCCTTTAACTGACTGATCTATGACGGTAAACTTAATTGACGATAATCTGGTGACAGAATGGACTTTCACATGGTATAGATTAGGTTAGGGTCAAATCCAAAGAAATACACCTGTTGTGCGCTCCTTATAATGAAAAAAAGGGAAGTGAATGAATTATTTCACAGTGTTCAGAAACTCAGTATCCTGAACATAATTATTAAGAATCTTCCAATAAGTGTTAGTCAGGAATGGTATTTCCGGAATAACATCACTTCCAAGATTCTTGGATCTAACATCGACGAATGCCTGACAGTGGCAAAGAAAGTGCTCCAGAGTTTCGCTGTCCTCTCCGTATGCTATACATTTGTCTGAATCCGCACGTCTAGTTTTTGTACTCAGAAAACGTACTATCATACTAACTTCAGACTGGCTCTTTTTGTGGAGATTTTTTATCTTGCTCTCATCAGGGTCATCCCATTGAATTTTTGTGGTTTACCCACTGTTCCAAGAAGTCTTATAGAATTCTCTCACCCATATTTTTAGTTCAGCTTTTGTTGCGTCTTACTCTTACTTCTTCCTGGAAGCTTGTGTTATGATTTAGTAAACGGTGGTATATTTCTGCTTCTTGATCTTAAATATAAAGTCCCAGATCCACCCCCCCCCCTCCTCAAAATTTAGAGCCATTTGTGTAACAACGGATTCCAGTAACGGAAATACCAGTATTTGCTCTAATGTTCTGCTTGACCAAGACATTCTATCTGGAATCAGCGTTTCGAAGTTTCCTGACAGGTCAGGTTTTGCTGCTAGGAATGTATTTTCTTCGTAGGCTGTCGAAACAATTACTATGGAAAAACTATTCTCTTACGCTCTGCAGAAGGAAGCATGACAGAAGCACAAATAAAGTAAGATAAGGTCTAACTACCCGAAAGAGATTTCTTTCAATGTTAAATTATGCTTCTATAAGCACTTATTCTCTTAGACACTGCAAAAGGAAGCACGGCTTCTAGTGCTCCTAATAAATTCGATTTATATTAAGCCGTCTATAGTTTCCCACAGTTATGACATTGTGCATAACTATAAAAATAAAGCGAAGAGTCAGATCTTGGAAAAGATGGGATTGTATCTGCCTGTTGAATTCGTATGGTTCGAAATTAACGTCAAAATAAATAGAAAGATTCTGTCTATAAGGACATAACCAAACACTAATCTGTAGATTAAGAATTGCCCATAGACTATTTAACAGAGTAGACAAAAAAATATTCTATAATAGAGTTTATAGATAGATCTATTAACTAGGTAATAGACTAACTTATAAACTAGACATAGTCAAAGGCAGTAGCTAAGTTAATAGACTACATTGAAGACTTATCTGTAGACTAAGCAATAGACTATTAAACAGAGTAGACAAAACACTATTCAACACAGATTTCATAGACTAATCTATGCACTAGACAATAGTCTTATTTATAAACTAGGCCGAGTCCAAGACAGAAGCTAAGTTAAACAATATACTTTTTACCAGAGAATACGAAACTCTATTTAATAACAGAGTTCATAGACTGATCTGTGCACTAAACAATAGTCTAATTTATAAACTAGATAGTAAATATTAGATAAAAGCCAACAACAGATTAGACAACAGACTTTTCACAAAGATACCAACTCGCACTTGTGCTCCTGATGATCAAAAGTTTGCATTTCGGATAACAATCCTGTTTGTCATGCACCTGCGGAACATGACGAATAATTTACCTAGATGTTGCTCTTCTACATTGTTCTTAAAATTTTTAAAAAATACAACTTCATACAATCTTTAACATAAAATAAAATAACTTTCCGGACAGCAATGATCATACAGAGCGTATATTTATTTATTAAATATAAATCATACGTTTAATAAATAAACTATGTATATACCATGCATGTATTTCTCGGTATTTTTTTGAAATACTAAAAAGATCATTAAACACACCAATTCCTGTAATCATTTAATCGGTAGATATTCTGCCGGTTAAAATAATTTTATAATATATGAAACATGTACTTAGAATTTGAACTAAATCCACCTGTGACGAATATAAAGCAACTTGAGTCATATATACACAATTGTTATAACTTCTTAAATTTCCTAAAATGTAAAAATCTCTTTTAACTTTTCCGTTTTTAGCTTTCATACGAAACGTATACTTAATATTTTAATTACATATCAATCATACGTTAAGTAGGTCAAGTGTGTGTGCTTTACTTGAATGTTTGAACATGCAAAAATTATAAAGAGATTTTCAAATTTAAATTTTATCATATATTCGTTGTTGTTTTTAAAATAACAAAAATTCAATACATAAGGAATTATTATAACCCTTTCCGCAATCAACTTATAATCCATAGTTATTGCAAAAATACTTTTTCACTTAATTTATAATTAAAAACAAAATAATGTAAATTTAATTGAAAATTCTCTCTTTAAATCAATATGACCTTGCCAACAGTTTTTTTTTATGTTATTTTTTTTTAATTAATTCCTTTGCTTTTGTTTAAATTTTTAATTATTACAGTTTTTTTTTAAGTTTTTCATTTAATCTCTTCGCATATTTCTTGAGTAATCATATTACTCGTTATATTTATTACATCAATTCCTTTCAATTTTATTTAATCCGGATTTCTTTAACTCTCTCTCTTCTTTATATATAACTTGTCTTTTTATTATACAAATACTTACACAAGGATTTTTAATTATATAATAGTTAATATATTTATTGTATTATTGTATATAATCAATTTACATAGTTGTTTATTAATAAATTTACAAAAGTTTTTAATGGGTGTTTATGTGTAGTTTATTGTTTTTGTTCTTGTTTTTATGGTTTTAGTTTATGTTTAATTAAAATTCATAATTTAAGTTTTAATTCAGTCGTGTGTTATATAAATATTTTTTTATTTTTTTTTACTGTTATTGTTGCCATTAAGGAGAAAATTTGGAAAAATTTTATGTTTTTGGAGGAGAATTTTTCTATAACTGTTTTATAAAATACTTTTATTTATTAAAAATTTATAGAACAAATTTTGTATGAAAATTTGATTTGTAAATCTTTAATAAATTTTTATTTATAAGTCCCTTTGTAAAACTGGTCAATTATGCTCTGGAATTTGTAAAATTTGTTAAAAGAACTTGTTTCATATGAAGCCTCATTGTTTCCAATTTGTTGAAATATTGCAATTCGAATGATCAACCCATTGTACCACGGAAACTAGTAGCCTACAGGATAGAGTTTGAGACTTTGTCTTTTAATTTAATTTGTAAACGGAACTTGTTTCATATAAAACCTGTTTATTTTCAATTTTTTTGAAAACACTTTGGGAATTATCTCTCGATCTTTTCCATCATGTTATTATTGGAATTCGAATGAAAAAAGGTAGTACAAATAACTTAAGTCTTTAAGGACTTTAAATTTAAAATCATTTGATTTGGGATCAACCCATAGTGCCACAGGACAGAGTTTGAGGCTACAGGACAGAGTTTGAGACTTTGTATTGAAATGGAGTGTTCCCTTCGTAGAGCAGGATATGTTTAGGGGTTACTCTCTTCACACCATCTCTAGCACAGTGTGTTCTCTGTGAGTTAAAAAAACAAGCCTTTAGCTTATTTAATAGATTCGTAGTTTAGCTATTGCCGAATCAACAGAGTCATCTACATGGTTGTAAGGTTTTTGCTTTTCAGAAGTTTAATTAGCTTGAGTACCTGAACCAAAATTATCACCATCTCTAAAGGAACTTGTAGTCCACAGAGCAGAGTTCCAAACTTTGTTTTTTCTCGGTTATTGGTAAGACATTTTTCAGCGTGCAGGGTATGTTCAAGGTTTACTCTGTTCATATCAGTTGTAGCACAGTGTGTTCTCTGTTACAAAAACAAGATATTTACTATACATAGACTAGCAGAAACATATACAAAAAATGTCAACATCGTCTAAAAAACACAAAGTAGTGGGTGGTCTAACAAGTTCATTTTTTATATTCTGCTGAAATCCCCCGGGGGCATGTTACCTTAGTGAGATCTCCACCTTGGTGTTATTGCAATCCCGGGGTATAAAGAGGTGGCCAATACCTCCAGTCTGGCCGGGACTGAACAATTGGTTACAGCCTACTGCTTGTCTTAGTCCTTGCATAGATTGACAGAGGACAGACCTTCGGGATCCACGTAGTGGCTGTGGTTTAAACCCAAATTCGCGGGGAGGATGCATAATAAAGTCAATATTTCGGGATAAGTTCGGTGCTGTTGCAGAAAACAACAGATACCCTACAGAGGTGTGGCTGTGGGACTAAGCATTGGAAATGAGTTGGTATTAATTGTATATGATACGGGACGAATGTGGGGTATGGCGGACCTCATCCACCCATCTACCTATAATAAATGTGTTGTATGTTTTTCTCTTATGAATATGTCGTATGAATGAGATGTGTGCTGGGTTGACTGATGATGGATTAAAGGTATCATATACATTTGAAACCATTGAATTTTCCTTCATTGTCCAGATATGTTTAGAGTATACTCTGTTCATATCAAAATTACCACAGTGTGTCCCCGTGAGTTAGAACAATGTTTTCGGCTTATTGAAGGATCGTTCTTCGGTCCACCGGTTACGTCTTTAGGAGCTGTTGCCGAATCAACAGAGACCATCCAATGGTCACAGATTAGATAGCTCGAGTACTCCAGCATAGTACTTGTGCATGGACCGGTCAAAGCCAATGTACAAAAATTGCCACCTGAGTTCTTCATTGAAGAACAAGGGGGCGATGGTAGACCGTTCTCAAGTCTACCCAGTGGATAAAGAAGACCACCGTGAGATAAGGCCGTTAAGGCAGGTGCTCACGTTAAAACTTCGACATTCATTCTACTGAAATCTCAATTTTATTGTATTAATATGCCTGATTTATTTATAATGTCACTTGCTGCCACCGGGGAATTTTTTCAACAAATTGTTCTTATTTTGCATTAATTTCTGTGGCACTTTTAAAAAGTGTTTTTAATAAATTCTTTAAAATATATATTTTTTTCTTAATTTGTTAAATATTATATATTTATAATTGATTTTTATTAATTGCTCTTTGGTTAAAACAATAAAAAAAACTAACAATTTGTTTTTCTTTGTTTTATAAATGTATTGTTGCAATGTTTTTTTTTACTTTGTTTTTAATAAAATTAATTTTCAATAAAAAAATAATAATTTTTATTTGTTTAACATTGCTTTTCATTTCAGATTTTTTTTCGCATTTTTTTTATTGCAAAATTTATGCAATTGTTTTCATGTGTTTGAGTGTGTGTGTGTGCGTACGGCAGGAGCAGCAGCCGTAAACAAATAAAAAATATTCAATTCATATAAATTAAATTTTCTTTCAATATGACATGTGTTGACATTTTATACATTTACGTTGTTCAATCGTTAGCAGTTTTTCATTTACAAAAAATATAACACACTGTTAAAAAGTTTAATTACATACATATTAGCAAAAAAAAAAAAACTCTTTCATAAATGGAATGAATTCTGTCATAAATATTATGAATCGAACAAAATTTTTGTAAATAAAATTTTTATCATAAAAAATTATTTTTTAATTAGAATGAAGTTTGTATAATGTAATAAATATTATGAATCAAACATTAAACATGTTATTATTTTTTTTTAATTAAACAAATTTATACAAATTTAAAAAAAAAAAATATTGAAAATTTTTAAAAGGGAATTGCTTAATTTTACATTTTTAATATTTTTTTCTTTAATTTTCTAAAAAATTTAAATATTTTGTAAGCTGTAGATATTATTGTTGTTTTTTTCAGTGTTTTATTTTCGCATTGTTATATTTTTGTGCTGTTTTTTTTTTTGTTACTTCAAAATTAATCATTATTGATTTATTGTATTTTATTGAGCTTTATGGAAGAACAGACCACAGAAAAAAAATAAAACCAAATGCTTTTGATTGCTGGGATTTATGAATAAAACCAGGCAATATATATTTATTTTTTCAAAGAAAATTTCTTATATTCTTTCTGTGTTTTAAATATTTTCAAAAAGTCTTTAACTAAAACGATTTTTTTTAAATATTTCATAGAAGAATATAGAATTAGAATTCTTTATTGTGTGGACTTAAGTTTTAGAAAATATTAAATAAGTTTTATTTGGCGGGCAGTGAATTACACCCACGATAGGGGGCGGAATATTTTTTTCTGATTAATCAATCCATGTAGCTAATTAGAGAGAAATAAGTAGAAAATAGTTTGAGAGAAATTCAGCCACATAAGAAGAGGAATATAGCTAGAGAGAGATAGAAAAAAAGAATTCAGCCAAGCAGATAAATTAAGTAGAAGAGGAATTTAGACAGAGTAAAGTAGAGAGATATTAAGTCAGAGAAATTGTGTAATTGAGGCAGAGAAAATGAGAAATTATCCCATCAAAGAGAGGTAGAGAATAGTTAGATACAGGGATGGAAAAAGTGATTTTATTTCAGTATATACAAATATTTTTTTTGGATCTCAAAGTACTTAGGTTAAGTTAGGTTAGCTTGATAGGAGGATGTGTACTACATCAAATCTGAAGAAATACATCTAGGCCAAAATAGGGCCTAGGTGTATTGAGGGTTCCTTATCATGAAAAAAGGAACTTTATGAATTATTTTTCAGTATTCAGAAACTCAGTTTCCTGAACGTAATTCCTAAGAATCTTCCAATCAGTATTAGTCAGGAATGTTATTTCCGGAATAACATCACTTCCAAGTTACTATGATCTAACTTTGACGAATGCCTGGCAGTTGCAAAGAAAGTGCTCCAGAGTTTCACTGTCCTCTTCACATGCTCAACATACTTCTGAATTCTTACGTCCAATTTTGCATTAATGTGCTCGTAATCTTCTATGTTCACTCAGAAAACGTACTATCATACTAACTTCAGACTTGCTCATTTTGAGGAGATTTTTCGTCTTGCTCTCATCAGGGTCACCTTATAGTATTTTCGTGGTTCTACCCACTTTTTCATTATTCCAAGAGGTCTTATAGGATTCTCTCTTTTAATCTCGAAAAGAGACAAAAATTGCGTTTTCTCAAAACTGGGGACATATTATCTCGGATTCCAGATGTGATGGAGAAAATATGAAATAATATTCGAACTCAGCGCTTATTAATCTTATAGAAGCGTTTAACTTAGTCTCAGGTTTTCAACTATTCTAACATTTTGTGTGTTAGTATTGAAGAGAAACAGCTACTAAAGTTATAGAGCTGTTTCCTACAACTTTTATTTGATGCATTTTCGAGAATAAATAAATTGAAAAATTTTTTTAATTTTAAAGAATATTCTCCATATTCTTAATCTCTTTTAATTTCGAAACGAAACAAGTGAAAGTTCCCATACAAAAAGATTTACTACAGGTTAAACGATATTGAGATTGTGGCACTGAAAGTATCAAATAAGACTCGGGTGTATCAGGGTACTTTTACACATTAAATAGTATCAAAAAAAGTACCATCGTACCATTCCTGGTTAGATAAAAAGAATAAGTTTTATCACATACCACAAGCATTACCGGATCAAACCCCCGCGAGGAGCAAAACTAATGTGATTTTAGGGGACTCTTTTTTGATGAAACAAGTGAATGGATAAGACGTAACGATATGATCAGTGCTAGCCTAGAAAGAAGGTAAATACAAGTTAAAAAAATAAGTCTCTCGTTTATAATCCATAGAGTTTAGTTATAAATCCTCTAACGGATTTATTACATACTAAGAGAAGATTAGGCAAAGGCTGGATAGAGAAGAAAGTTTACACTCCAAAAATTAGAACGAAAAATCTTACTCTCTTAATCTCTCTGGTAAATACTGAATCGGAGAAAAAACTATAAGTAAATTTACATACAATCCTAGGATTACATTCTAGAGGTTCACGAAAGTAGTAGTAGTTAGAGTGTAGGATTGGAGATTAGGAAAAAGGCTAGATAGAAAAAGAAGTTATAGAAGTAAATCCTGAAATCCTAACACTTCCAATTTCCTGGAAGTATACATGTAATCCTAGGATTACATTCTAGAGGTTACGAAAGTATTAGTTAGAAAACAGTATTGAGGAACATCGACACAAACCAGACATTCACATCCCGGCCAGCGAGTCGAGTTCCACACTCAATAAGAACGAGTTATAAGAAAAATTTTAAATAAAGAAATCTTAACAAAATCGAGAAACGAAAGTGTGTGTGTTAAAAGCTATGTATACACGGTTGTTAACACCATGTGAATTTACAAAATTTGTCTTGCAACATTGACAGTTATGCTTTCTCTGACAGCGTTGCAAAAGAAAAATTGTTAGTACACACGATCGTTAGACGTTTTCTGCACATTTTACTGACAACCGTGTCTCACAGCTTTAAGTAAGAAATAACTTCTGTGAAGTTCCACTAACAATTGACTACAGTTTAAAGAGCTTAATTGACCATTTCACAAATAAGTAGTTCATACATATTTGTGAAGTTTTACTATCTTTGCTAAAAAATCATTCTATGCAGAATTGTTCTATTGTCTTTTAGGAATGAATTTTAAATTAAATTGTTGATTTTTACAAGAAAAACACACAAAAAAAAATAACTTTTTTATCGTAACCATTAAACTATAACTTAAAATCTAGGAAATATCAAATATACTCTGTGACGATTTTTTTTCTTTAGTTAACAGCTTGATTACAATTGGAACAACAAGCGCTGGACACAACTTCAGACCTAAATAGCAAAATAATATATAAGTATGTAATGTAAAAGAAAATCTCTTTAATAGTTTTATATTTTCAGAACAAAAATTAGAAAATATAAAGATCTTCAAAAGTTCTTTTAGTTGTTTAACAACCGCCGTTCCAATTGTATTCTAGTTGTTCAACTCTATCCTTCTTATGCTTGTACTCTTATTACTCTCTACTCTCACTCTTGTATATGTTTTACTCACTTATACTTGTTCATCTTCTTAATTACTAGATTTCTATTATTCTTTTCCTTTTTACACTTAAACACAACTCTCCTGCTGCG